>NC_132838.1:32174330-32477360 GCF_048164855.1 Canis lupus baileyi | reverse complement strand
TATCTCAAGTATCTATTTTCTGGCTCAACATCTCTCCTGACTTTCAATTGCATGACTTAAAGGCACCTCATAAGCAAAATGTTCAAACCTTAAGTGAATGCAATAGATCCTCTTTATTCACGAATTCCAAATTGCAAATTTGTCTATTTGCTACCATGTATCTATAACCTCCAAATCAATACACAAGATGTTTTCACGGTCTATCACAGACATGTGCAGAATGGAGAAAAAAAATTGAGTTGTCAGACTCATGTCCCCACTGCGGTAGAATGAGATGATGTGGGGATCACTGGGTGGTGCAGCAGTTTGGCGCCTGCCTTTGGCCCAGGGCTCAATCCTGGAGACCTGGGATCGGATCCCACGTCAGGCTCCGGGTACATGGAGCCTGCTTCTCCCTCTGCCTGTGTCTCTGCCTCTCTCTCTCTCTCTCTCTCTCTCTGTGTGTGTGTGACTATCATAAATAAATTAAAAAAAAAAATGAGATGATGTTAAAGCTCTCCTATGCTAAACAAGTATTCTTTATGCAGTCCATTTTGTGCCACCTTTTTCCCACTTTTGTATTTTGTTGGGATTTCACTTTTAAAATGAACACCCCAAGCTTACTGCTGAAGTGCTGTCTAATGCCGCTAAGCGTAAGACTATGACATGCCTTAGAGAGAAAATATACGTATTAGTAAGCTTTGTTCAGGCATAAGTTACAGTGCTACTGGCTGTAATTTCAATGTTCATGAATCAACAATATATATTGAATAGAGTGTCTGTGACGGCTAATTTTATGTTGTCAATTTGACTGCCCTCTTGGGTGCCTAGATTAAACCTCAATTCTGGGTGTGTCTGTGAGGGTATTTCAGGATGGGATTAGCATTTGATTCCTTAGACTCAGAAGAGTCCCCAACTGCAGGTGGGCATCATTCAATCCCTCAAGGGCCTGAATGGAACAAAAGGCAGAAGAAGGAGGAATTCAGCACTTTCCTCCTCCTGCCTGATGTTTGAGCTAGGTCTTCTCTGTTGGGCTGGAATTTACCCCCATAGATTTCCCCTGGTTCTTAGGCCTTTGGACTCACGCTTAAATTACACCACCAACTCTTCTGAGTCTCCAGCTTGCAGATGGCAAATCAAGACTTAACCTCCATAATTGGGTGAGCCAAAATAAATCTCTATTAATATATATGTATACATATAAAATATACATGTATATGGGTATGTATGTGTATATACATGTGTATGTGTGTGTGTGTGTGTGTATTCTATTGGTCTGTTTCTTTGGAGAACCCTAACTAATGCATTGTTTTTAAACAGAAACACACCAAAAAAAAAGGTTAGATGTTCATCAGTTGATGAAAATGTGACCGGAGTGTCTAGGTGGCTTAGTCGGTTAAGCATCTGCCTTTGACTCACATGATGATCCCAGGGTCCTGAGATCAAGCCCTGCATCGGGCTCCCTGCTCAGTGGGGAGTCTGCTTCTCCCTCTGCCTCTGCCCTTCCCCACTGCTTGTGCACACACACGTGTGCTTGTACCCTCTCTCTCTCTCTCTCTCTCTCTCTCATAAATAAGTAAAATATTTTTTGGAAGGAAGGAAGGAAGGGAGTGAAGGAGGAAGGGAGGAAAGAAGGAAGGAAGCAAGAAAATGTGACCAGAAGCTCCCAGAAACCTAACTCTGTATTTCCCCTAGAAGCAAGGGTTCGATATTCACTAATTCAGTGTCTGTAGCGACTTTATAGAACAGAACTGCCATAAATACAGAGAATGGACTGTGATTATCTCCTTAGTTCATCTTAAATCCCCACCTTATCCACAAGCTCAAAGTCCCAGGAACCTGGGACTCAGGCCTCCTCCTCTCCAGGCAAACTAAGTCAGCCCTGGGCCAAATAAATGCATTCCCTCCTCCTCAGGCCCCACCACCCCGCCAGGTTCTCACCCTCTGGCACCAAAATGATCACCAAGGGCTCCTCACTGGTCTTCCTCCTTCCACCTCTGGGTCCGCCCTTCACCTCCTGCCTGTGTGAATGGACTGTGACCCTGCCCTGCTGCAAACCCTACCTCTGAGATCTCGCCAGGCCTGCAGCCACACCTCAGCTCCAAATTCCCCAGGGAGCACTGAGGCGCCTGTGAAAACAAACTGCCAGAATCTTTCTTTCGCATTAGTCACCACTCCCCGAGTTCACTCGTCTGCATTTGTCAATGTCCTCGCCCAGGCTGTCCTGTTCTTCCCTCTTCTTTTTTTTATTTTAAAGATTTTTATGTATTTATTCATGAGACACACACACACAGAGAGAGAGAGAGAGAGAGAGGCAGAGACACAGGCAGAGGGAGGAGCAGGCTCCATGCAGGGAGCCCGACGTGGGACTCGATCCCGGGACCCCAGGATCACGCCCTGGGCCGAAGGTGGCGCTAAACCGTTGGGCCTCCAGGGCTGCCCATGTTCTTCCCTCTTTGAGTGAATGAACACCTACTTGTCTTTTGAGGCACAACTCGAGTGGCACCTCCAGCATGAAGTGTCCTCTGATCTCAATGCAGGAGGGGACGGGCAGGGCCTTCCTTGGGGCCGCGGGGGCGTCTGGCACACACTTTCCTACCTGCCTTCACCGCATGCAATGGTAATTGTTCAGATTTTCCTGCTCCTTTGCCCCACGGACGGATCTCGAGGACAGGAGCTGTCTCTTCATGCCTGATCTCACAAGAAGTTTCTGCTCAGAATACGGAATGCAATAAGCAATGATGAACAAGTGATGAGGAAAAGAATAAATGACATTATCCCCACGGTGTCACTTTGACTTACCCTCCTGTTTCTTCTGTGACTCCTCTTGGTCTTAGCTCTCTACCTGCTTAAAGGAATAATTGGGTATCTACCCACTCAGAGAAGGGGGCAAAGTTTCCAAGCAAAACCATAACTGCCAGGTGTTGACTATTTTAAAGCTCATGGTTGAAACCAGAAAAATACCTGGCCCCCTGCCTAACCTTTGCTTTGGCCTGGAAATTCCCTAGCCCTTTTGTCCATTACCTACAATTTATCCTTCCTTTAAAGTCTGAATCTTTTCTTCTCTACTAAGCCTTCCCAGCTACCTTCTCCTGTACCCCCAAGCCTCTGTCTACCTCACCTTCTGTGCTGCTTGAGGGGTTCCTAGCACGTGCCAGCTGATACCTTTATTGATCCTTCTGTGCCTCCTGACCTGGAAGGTTCCTAAACACAGGGACCAATGCATGCTAGGCACACAGTAGATGTGAAACAAGTTTGCTAAGTAAGAGAATCACAATAACCCTTTGAGGTAGGTGTCAGAATAGCCTGAGAGCAGCAACAGCATAATGATTGAGAACCAGTGCTCTGGGTTGGAATCCTGACATGATCACATTCTATCCGGGAAAACCTGAGTTAGTAAATTTCTTTGTGCATCAGCTTTCCCACCTGTAAAATGGGATTAATGGCAGTACATACCTCATCAATCTTTGTCATGATCGATAGAGGGAAATGCATATTAATCACTAGCAAATTCCCTAGCACACAGCACCTGGCCCAAAGTACATACTCAGCGCATTGTTGGCTATTATGAATCCATTGTGTTTTGGGGTTTTTTGTTTTGTTTTGTTTTGTTTTTGTTTTTAAGATTTTCCTTATTTCCTTATTTATTTAACAGACAGAGAGAGCACTTAGAGTAGGAGGGGCAGAGGGAGAGGGGGAAGCAGACTCCTCACTGAGCAGGGAGTCAGACATGGGACTGTATCCCAGGACCCTGGGATCCTGACCTGAGTCGAAGGCAGACACTTAGCCCACTGAGCCACCCAGGCACCCCTATGAATCTATTTTGTATAAATGAGAAAACTGGTGCTAAAGATTAAATGATCAGGATCACTCGGACATAAATTGTGAGGTGGGGTTAAAGTAGTAGAAAGGTGAGGGAGTTTCAAAAAGTAAAAGGACAAAGCTGATTCAAGAGTAACAAGGATATGCTGACTCAGAGAGGGGAGGCTGCTAGACGGCCCTGCGGGATCATATTTGTACAAGGGAGAAAGTGTGTACATAGAGTCCTTGAGAGTGCAGGGATTCTGAACGCATAAAACTCCAGCGGTAAGGGATGCTTGGTACAAAAAAGGCGAGCACCTTCCAGAACAGGGTCCGAGGGGATGTTGGCACAGACGGAGCACAGAGGGCTAAGGAGAGGCCAAGTAGGGCTGGGAAGGAGTTCAACGATATTACAAACTGGGGGCAGAGGGCAGGATAAGAGTCAGCCCCCAACAGTGGGCCTTTCCCCAAAAGCTGAACCCAGCAGGAGAGCCTGAGACAGAGAAGTGTCTGGAATGAACTGTGAATACTTTAACCTGAGGAAAGGAGACTCCATTGTGACATGTGGCACCTGTACTCACCCAGGCTATCCTCACCTAGAGTGATGAAGGCCAGTCATGTGCTTGTGCCAACCCCCAGGCCAGCTTCTCCATTCTTCACAGGACACAAGGTGCCCAGGGTCCAAGATGCTTTTATTCACGTATGAAAATGTTTTCAGCTGGGTTTCTTTTAAAATCAGAAGAGAAAAAGGATATAATGATAATGAATACATAAAAATGAATCCAGCCGGGGTGCCTGGGTGGCTCGGTTGGTTAAGTGGCAGCCTTTGGGTCAGGTCATGATTGTGGGGTCCTAGGATCGAGCCCCATGTCCAGCTTCCTGCTCAGCAGAGTCTGCTTCTCCCTCTCCATCTGCCCCCTACTCCTTACGCATGCTCTGTGTCTGTCTCTCTCCATCTCTCTCAAATACAAAAAAAAAAAAAAAAAATCCTAAAACAAATTTTTAAAAAAATGAATCCAGCCTGGATTATATTCATCTTTATACCGCTGCAGTCACAAAATACGATCGTCAGTGTGGAGGAAGGGCCCTTGGAGACAAAAGTCCTCAGCTAAGTCAGTGAACCACTTACCAGATAAAGCACCAAAGTCATAATGTAGCCCTGCCAATGCTGTGAGCTGGAATCCAATGAGCAAGAAAAGTGAAGAAGAAGTAGAAGTCCAGAACACGAGGGCCCTATGTTGGGCTAAGAAATCTCTCTCTTGGAGGAGGACAAAGAAGTTCCCTTATCTTACCCATGCCCCACTTCCCCACCCCCACCCCCACCGCAGCAGCAATGTAACTCTTACAAGACTGGGTGTCACTGACATTAATTATACCTATTGGCCCCTTCACTCCTGTCCTGCGACATCAGCGATCACCCAAACACTTCCCCAGCCTCACTTGGATCATCTTGGTCAAGCTCTTCCTTCCTTCCGCCTTGTACAATGAACACCTAGCCCATTGATGGTGTCTGCAAATGTTTAAAGAATGACCGTATAGTGTTTTGAGCTCTTAATCATAGATTTTGAAAACCGGAATTTTCATGCTATGCTCTATAACCCGTACATCCATTCCTACAAAATATTAGGATCAGTTAAAAACAGCTCTCCTCACTGAAACATTTTAAATGAGTAAGAAAGAAAAGGGGACCTTTCTTCCTCTTCTTTTGCACTGAACAGTCCATTGAGGTTTATAAATACACTTTATCAAATCCCTCTGTGCAAGTAGTCCTGAGTGTTCCCCCACCAACCCTGCACCATGAGAGAATGAATAAATGAATATCTAACAGGGCCCACACAATACCCACGAGATAATCGGCATTCTGAAAGTGTCTGAAGATATCATGTATGATAGACACCAAAGAGTGACCCTGTGCATTTTACTCCCGAATTACTGGTTGGCAGCAATGGCTGAGCAATACAAACAGATCTGAGGAGGACACAACAGATAAATTCAGAAAACAGGGTCAGCACGATTAGTTGATGTCAGAAATGATACTTTTCTGTTCCCCCGCCCCCTTCTGATTTATGCAGGACACAGTTTCTGATTTCCTTTGTTTTGCAATCCCCATATATTCCAGCTCGTTATTCAATACAAACGGCCAGACTGTTTACTGAAGGCTGGTGTGTCAGTTGTTGAGGGAAGAAGAGAGGGAGCAGGGCCCACCCCCAAAGCCCAGCTCCCAGCCCCGTGGACGTGGACGGCTCTTGGGGGCTCCAGCCTCCTCGGAGCACACGGAGACAGCCAAAGGTCCACCTCGGAAGGGAGTCTGTACAAGGCCAGTTTGCAGCCTGACAACCAGAAGGGGACACTGAGGTAGGTACCATCCCCAGGACAAACATGCTGAAAATAATTATTCTGATCCACACACGCGGGCTAAGCTGTGAGAATGCTCTTGTAAGCGAGGTCTGCTTTAATAGAAACATAAGTATTATGCATTGCAGTCTATTATAAATTGGTTGCAATTTTCTCCTGACACTTTCTGAATTAAACTAGTTAGTATACAAAAAAATAATAATAATAATAACAAATGCCACAAAGCAAAAAGCAAACTCGGTGTCTGAAGGTTAATGATTGCTCATGAAAGCCACAGAAATAAATTATCTGCCTAGGGACACTGTCACATGATCAGCACAAAAGCTGCAACAGCCAAAAATGTTTATGTAGAGGAAAAAAACACCGTCAGCGTCACAGAACCCTTCCCCCCACAGCTAAATTCGAGTCCTGAGCCAGCCAGCTGCTCCTGACTGCTTACATTAAACTAATTTGTGCTGCTACATTGCAGCTGCTTAATTTTTAGTCTGAACTTTATCACCAATAAGTGTTACAATAACAAGCGATATGATGGTATCTCGGAAGGAATATCCATCAAGCCCCAAACAATGACAGCTTCAGAAGAGTCGATTGCAGAAAAACAAATTTACAAAAAAAAAAAAGAGAAAATTAGCCCCACGCTGCCGCTTTCCAGCGGGGGGAGGGGCGAACTTTTAGTGGCAAAGGCTTTAAAACGCGGCTTTGTTCCGAAGGCCATTCTGAAATGAAGAAGGGGGATGATTGAAAAGGTTAGCGAGCAGGGGAGGAGTTAACAAGTAAGATGTGCTCTTGCTACGAGAGGGTGATTTGCAAGGTGAGAGCCTCGGAAGGGAGCAGGCGGCTTCCCCGGCCCAGGCGGCCCGCGCCCCCCGCCCCCCAGAATGTTCTGCAAACCCCCGGGCAGCGCGGGCGGGGAGTCCCCCACTTGCCCCAGTCCTCGTCGGTCGGCCAGCCCGGGCACTGCGGCGGACACGGTTACTTGCTGTTCCCCATGTGTTCCTGTCTTATTTTCCCAGCCCAGTGTAAATGCAGAACGTCTTCTTGGGGCAGAAACAGACACTGACCTGAACCGGTTTAAATTCCTGCCAAATATGCAGGCACTGTTTTTGCTACATTTTGGAATTTGGCTTAGACCGTGTGTCAGGCATTTACCCTCGTACTCCAAACTAGAATAGAGACCCAACAACTTGAAAAATAGAAGATCGGAAAAAAGCATTAGGAATGCGCTGAAACTTTTCCGTTATTAATTAATCTGAATATGATGGATGTTTTCAGTTGAGATCTCCCATTACACTGTCCTGCTGGCTGCTGGGGGTGGGGAGCAATTCCACTTCACCCCGCACCCTAATTACAAAAACAATTCCTTTGAAAGCAGGGGAAGAACGCCCATGTCAGCTATTTACAGCATTTTTTAAATTCTGTGGTTTTCAGAATTAAGGTTCAAAGTGAGGGTTATTAATGTTGAGTAATAAAGTAGTTTTTCTTGCACAAAGATACCCTAATTTTGAAAGGAAAAGTTTTTGCTGGAATAATTTTCTCCGGGCAGGAAGGGGGGGTGAAGAGGAGGGTAGGAGATTTAGACCTACCCTTGTTTTTTTTTTTTTTCTTTTCTTTTCTTTCTTTTTTTCTTTTTTTTTTTTAAGATTTATTTACTTATTTGAGAGAGAGAGAGAGAGAACAAGACTGGGGACAGGGGCAGAGAGAATCCTGCAAGGAGACTCCCTGCTGAGCCATGAGCCCCACTCAGGGCTTGATCTCAAGTTGGGACCAAGGGGATCACGATCTGAGCCAAACCAAGAGTCCGTGGCTTAGCGGCCTGCGCCCCCCAGGCGCCCCCCACCCTTGTTTTTTCAACTTGACATCTTTACACCTCGTGGTCCCAGCTCAGGTCCTAAAAGTATTTTCTTTTTTCAGACAGCTGCTAAATCACGCTACAGGAGTGAGTCAGGATGCCATGGGACAGGGCCCTGTTTCCCTGGGTGTCTGTGGATGACCCCGCGCTGTGGCAGGGTGACTGTTTGCAATTGTTCTGCAAGGGCCTGGCCCAGGGGACTCGCGGAGGAGTCTCTGGAGCCCATCAGGATGACTCTCCCCCTGTGCCAAGTGGGTCACTATTGCGCAAGGCGGGGCTTTCTCTCCACCCAGGGCTCAGCAGGATGCCTCTTTCTGCTGTTGGCAGGCTTTCCAACTGCTGGGAACTCAGATGCAAGCATCCTGGGGCCTGGAGGTGTGGCAGGGTGTGGCTTGAAGGAGGGCGACTTTTTCAAAGGCACCTCAGCAGAGGCAGGCAGGGAAGAAGCCCAGATAGAAGAACAATGGAAGAGAGACGGTCTGCAGAGCTACTCAATTTCTCTTAATGACCCAATCGGCAGCCCGTTTAGTAGCCCTTGAGCAGACTAACAAGACCTTCACCTTGCAATTGGAGGCCAGACATCCTGTCAAAACTCCAGTTGTGAAATGAGGAATTAATCTGATGGAATGTATTGGTGTATCTCATCTCCCTACTCTTGTTTTCTCAGAGCTGGACTAAACTGGTCCAACTGGGAGACTTTTGCAGGCTAATGAGCGAGGTCACACAGTTGGTAGGACAGGCGGGTCTAAAGACCTGGGTGCTGGTGGAGATGTATGTAAGCACACGTGGACAGCACATGTATGATTCAGAAGCAGTAGGTATGAAAATATTCTTTGCTCTCAAGCAAGCTCCATGATGACAGAAAGAACTTGCTACCAGCCAGGAATGATCTCACAGAGTTGAGCAGTTTGAATTGGCTACTTTCCTGAAAATCTCTAGAAACAAATCCTTTTCGATGTGGCCTTTTCCAGAATGGTGCCAAATTAGAGCAGACTCTGCAAATCCTGAATTAGGATCAGAATTCAGGAGCCTGGCTAATTTTACCCCTGTGAGCTCTATAAGCAGCAAGGCCCTGCAGCTATAGGTTCCTTCATCGTGTCTCTGAACTTCCCTCAACCCAACTTTGCTTTTTTAGCTAGAAAGTATGCCTCTCTGGCTTCTGATTGTCAGAGAGGTGGAAACAGTTAATGAGGTATGCTGTGATTTCCAACTCACAGCATTAACACTTATGGTCATAAGCTTGAAATACATCATTTTTCACAGAGGCCAAGCATGGAAAGTAATAGATATGACTGAAGAGTACAAATTATGTTCTGCATTTTTGCCTCCACAGGAGACCATAGGCCAAAGTGACAGAAGTCAGATACAACTACTCAGTATTACAAATGACAAATAACTTATCTTAAATGAAAGCTACTCACTATTACTATTTTTATATATTATATAATATTTTCCTCCTAAGATCATATATGATTTTATATGTCATCAAAAGTAATGGGTGTACCTGTATGTATTTTACAAACTGTAGATGCTCTTTAAACATAAAGAATATTTATATTATTTCATGTCTTCAAATTTTAACTGCAATCCATTCTGTCTTCCATTTGCAACATACATAGATAGAGTGTATGGATTGGGCAAAATAATTCAAGAAATAGGACTAAGTGACAAGAGTCTTCATTCAGTGAAGATATATTGTGTGTTTATTGTGGATGCATTGGGGGTGGAGTGTGCTGTACTGAAGTCATGTAACTTGAGAGACACTTTGAATAATTTCTTTCTGTTCAAAATATGTAAACATAGAAGTTCAAACCCCAAGAGGTTAGACCAAAAAAAAAACAAAAAACAAAAAACAAGTAGCCATGATCTCTGAAATCCCGCAGTTGGCCTGCACTTGGCTTGCTGACTCCAATGTGGTGAATGATGGAAAAGATTAGATAGATGAGCCGGTAGGCAGAGCCGACTTATCCATCAGGCATACTTGGCCCATGATACTTTTAGGTACCCACAAAAACGTTCTGATTTCTTTTATAATCAGAAGAAAAGGGAACTTTAGGTCAAAGAATGTTTTCATATATGATATTAATACATTGTTGTACCAACATAATCATAAAATGTCATTTTTAATATTTTTTAATAGCAGAAAGAGCCAATGAGGGTAAAAACTGCCTCTACTAGTATCCTATTGCTGCCATAACAAACTAGGACAAATTCAGTGACATCATTATCTTATAGTTCTGGTGGTTAGAAGTCCAACACAGTCTCCCAAGGCTAGGATCAAGTGTCACCAGGGTTGCTTATTCCCCACATAGAGGAAGAACTGAGGATCTACAGGATTCTGTTAGGGCGTGGCACAAGCCCTACTGAAGTTAGAGGCCAGCTTTTATTGGCAACCCCTGATACTGTACCAGCTGGAGGAGGGGTGTGAGGAATCCCACCCACCTTCTGCACATGAAGACAGTGCACCCATCAGAGCATTCACTTTTGATCACATTTTCTAAAGCCAGTGCAAATGGCCTTGGGCAAATGGAACATGTTTGTCAAGATACCTCCATTCTGTTCACTGGATGTTTTCTGCTGATAGACTCTTGTTCCAAAGCTGGTTCTCTGAGGCCACAGCAGTATGATCTTAAGATGACCATTAAAAATCTGATGGACATATTTTCAGGATTAGAATCCTAATTACAAGAAGAATGTGGAAGGCAGCCATTCCTGATAGCTTAACAGACAGGATAGCGAGTGATATTTATGAAAACAAACAGGCTGAGCAATGATCCAACAGAGTTCATCCTGCTAGAGAAGACCACTGAGTTAAAACTCATTTCTTACTACCAGGGATTTTTTTCTGTATAATATTATGTCATTGATTCATATCTCTTTATTTTTCCTTTACAAACCCAGACACAGCCCCAGAGATGCTAAGTCCCTAGATATTTCATTTTTTAAATCAGATACTTGACAGGTAGAGACACAATCACAGTCAACAGTTTAAACTAAACTAACAGGCTGAGAACCTTTTGTGATTGTAGGTTCTAATTTCAACTCCCCTGTAATCCATTCCTCTGCATTACCATCTATAAAATGGATATAGCAATAATAAATCAAGTCATGAAATTATTTATAGGTATAACCACTGATGGGATTTTATAGCACTTTACACATATAAAATCCTAAATAGTCCAAGCAATAAAAAGTAACATTTCCCAGTGACATCTCCACAAAAGCCACTTTCTTCTGAATAAGTACCAACTTCCCACAGAGATGCCTAACCTGCACCAATAGACCTGCAATGTAACCCGACAGAAAGAAAGAGAAACATAACTAAGTCTGAATTTGAAAATTGGAATTTTATCACAATCATAATACATCTTACATTCTCCTTTTTTGTTGTTGTTGCTGCTGCCACATATTGTTTTTCTTACTATCACAAAGAAAAATATATCACAGAAAACTAGTTTACAGATAGATTACCAAAGTCTTTTGGCTGGTGAAAGATCAGGTTTTTCAAAAAACTTCTCCAAAAGAAAACTCCTTAAACTGTTCCACTGCCATTTAATCATTGGAGATTTTGATTATTTGCTTTATTTTATTTTATTTTATTTTTATTTTAAAGATATTTATTTATTTAGAGCCTGAGTAGGGGGAGGGGTAGAGAAGAGAGAGAGAATCCCAAGCAGACTCTACACAGAGCGTAGAGCCCAATTCAGGGCTCGATCCCACTACCGCAAGATCATGACCTGAGCAGAAATCAAGAGTCGGACACTCAACCCACTGAGCCACCCAGGCGCCCCTATTTGCATTATTTTAAAATGTCTTCATTTTCTAAAGCCTGATAGTAGCAAGTATAACTGCGGGATTCACTTTGATAAGTAAGAGAACATCAACAAAATAACAATGTGAAATGCATTTGGAATTCCTGGCTGAAGAGAATTGAAGTGGGGAGGACGTCCTTAAAATGAAAAGTTAACAACTGAAATCTGGAGCAGTTTTATTTTTAAGGGAAAAAAATTAATTCACCGTTGATGTGTAATTTGTACAAAGACAAGGTTTTAAAAAAAAAGTGAAAGAGCAAAGTCAGGAAGGTCAGGTGTTAAGTGGGATTTCAGCAGAGAAATTACATAATAATACTCTGGAAAGAAGACTTAAGTGAAACTGGAATAATGACATCCTAAATACTGTTTGGCCACAAACAGTAGAAATGTCTCCCTTTGTAATGCGTTCCACCTCGTCTCTGCAAGGCTGGAGAGGGAACAGAACCAACGTTGAACAGCAGAGAATTGCATCCAACCTGCAACAGCAGATAGAAAAGAAGCTGCGAATGTGGGATGTTGTTTTATCCCAAAATATTTTGTAACATTCCCCAGATTTTTTTTCCATTTTGCTACCATACTTGCCCAACCATGCTGGGGTGTTATGCTATTTTAGACATGAGTTAACAGGTCTCTTACTTACACACATTTCCACATTCCAATGAGACCTATTAGATCCTTTCCTCCCTAAACCACCCCTGCCACACACACACACACACACACACACACACACACACACCAGTTTTTCTCCCCCACACAAGTACCCTCCCCTCCACTCATTCTTCCTTGTTGTTTAACACTTCCCTACTCGTCATTGCGTCCAAGGCCATGCAAACCCACAGGACAGAGAAGGGGTTGCTACCATATGACGTGGTTGGACTCTGCAAAATGAAATGGCTGCAGCCAGCGAGCGAGTCAAACAGAGCAAATGGCAAGAAAAAGGGAAAGTTTACATGTAGCTGATCGTTAAGGGAGGAGATGGGAATGGCCTCAAGGGATCCTGCAGTCTTTGCTCTTCACCGTGTGTTGTGTTGGACCAGCAGCATCAGCTGGAATTGCGTCAGAAATACAGAAACTCAAAAAGTCGACGTTGTAAGCTCAAGCCCCATGTTGGGTGGCGAGCTTAAAAATAAAATCTTCTAAAAAGAAAAAGAATGCAGAAACTCAAGGCCCACTCTGAGTCAGACCTATTGAATCAAAATCCACGGTTTATCCAGACACCTAGATAAATTGAGATGCACGCTAAGGATAGAGAAATACTTCCCCGTGTCGGTCTCCCACCACCAGGAAATGAAAGAAAGTTGTCAGTGGTGTAAACATTTATATCCAATAGAGGAACATTTTAATTTGCTATGATAACAGATTTCGAGAGCCATTAGCTTTAGCAATCAAGGTCTGATTACAATTCCCACCCTCTCACCTACTACTCTCCTCAGAAGTTACTAGGACTTTCTTTGCTGTACACGCAGGTTCCTTTTCTCCCTGAAGTTTCATGGCAATATAAGTACAGTCTAACAAGTAGGCTTTGGAACAGAAACTTGACCCCTCCAAACCCCCCTCCAGTAAGATATGTAATAGTACGGAGCATGCTCCACACTCCACCACCATCCATGAATCCCCTCCCAGAGGCATTTCCAGTCAACTTAAAATAAATTACTGAATGCATGTAAAAGAGATCAATTTTTTAAAACTTTTTATACTACGAAGTTGGGCTGAAAGATGTTCAGGAAACCCTATATCACAACTTAAAGGAATCAACTCTTTTCATAAAGCCAATCTGCCCTCACTACAGCAAGAAGTGTGGTTTATTGGTTTGTTTGTTTTTACATCCCTTGGATGTTTTATTGGAAAGTGACTTCCAGGATTTGGAAGTGATGGAAAGCACCAAGTGAAGAGATCAGGGCAGAGTTACACAAAATCACCTTTAAAAGGGGAGAACTGTTCCATGGAAGATGAGTCAATCTGAAAAGGGGTTCATTGCCAGGGAAAGGAAGAGTCCCAGAGACAAACAGTGGCAGGGCCCCTCCAAGCACACTGGGAGTGGCACCCTCCATCTCTCCTTCATCAGACTGTGAGTTTGAGCATTTCCAGTCCTACTGAGAATTCATCCTTACAATGGAACTGGATACACAGACTCTCTCTGGTCCTCCATTCACAAGATCTTTCCTATTATGGTTTGGATGTTTTAAGGTAACTTAACCCAATGCTGTACCCATCCAGTTTATCTAAATCCTATTATTCGGGCTTTGTCCTATAATAAATTAATTAATTAATTAATTAATAACAAACAAACAAACATACAAATAACTGGATTAAGATCTGACTTTCCTTAAAATCTAGTACCAGCAAGGAAAGGGCTAATCATGTGGATTCTACTCTTCTGGTTCTTAATGCCCTGTCTTTTCACAATGAATGAACTACATAAAATATATATTGGCCTTAAAGCCCAGTTAAATGTGAGTCTCTTCATGAGAAAGAGACACTCAGCCAAGATGCTGACAAATCATCTTCCTGGCCTATAAGCCTGGAGGCTAAAGACAGACCGTCATAACGTAGGGCTCAGTGGCTGCTTTAGTAAGCTTGACAACAAACAGTCCTAGCTCCCAGTGACTACATCATTATTAACAGAGAATTATAATTCATCTTAAAGTTCTGTGATCCATGAAACTTTCAGGACTCCTTTGAATTATTTGTTCCTCATAGAGTGCTGGGAATGCCATGGGGATATCAAAAGACAATCATAAAGTCATTAAAGGGAGGGGGTTCATCCATCTATTTCTCAACAAATATTTTCTGTGTCTCTCCCATGTGCCTGGCACTGTGAGTGATGCCAGGAACACTCTGAACCAGGAAATAGACAAGCAAGAACGCACAGTGTTATGCGTTAGGACCATCATAGAAGAATATAAGAGTAATGCACACAGGACAAGAAGAGTCCAAATCTTCCTGGGAGAGTCAAGGCAGTTTTCCAAATGAAAATTGTATTTGAGCTGAGACTTGAAGGGTAAGAAGGATTTGGCCAAGTCAGTGATTTGGAGAGAGAATCTGACTGGTTATGTGAATAAAAATGGCAATTAACACTGAATGAATGGCAAAGGGAAGGAATAGCTGTGACTCAGTTGGTAATTAAGGAATTGGGTAAGAATAGATCCTGTAGCCTTGCTACTAACGTGTGGTCTGCAGATGAACAGCATCAGCTGGGATCTCATTAGAAATACAAACTCTCAGTCTGCATCTGAATCAGATCTTCTGAATCAGACTCTGCATTTTGGCATGTTGGGAGAACTAGATGTATCTCCATACACTTAGGTGGTGAAGTCATTAAGGAATAGCAGGAAATGAGCTCATGGAGTAGTGCTCACAAGGGGTCATATTTGCCACACAAAAGGGTAACTTTAAGAACTTGAAACTAGAAAGATACTAAATTTGCATATTCACTGTGTCTCTAATAATAGAATGGAGAATGGTTTAGAGCTAAGTACTTGTCCTCCCCCCAAAAAAAGTCTGGGGTGGCTGGCTCAGTCAGTGGAGCATGCAACCCTTGATCTTGGAGTTGTGAGTTTGAGCCCCACGTTGGGTGTAGAGCTTACTTTTTTAAAAAAGTCTAAACTATGATAAGGACTGTGGAAGAGAGACTTTGAGAGACTTTTAAGAGACAGACAGGACAAGAACTGATGATTTATTAGTCTGAGGAACATGACTCCCAAGTTTCTATATGGTGATACCATCCATATAGATGAAGAAAATGAGAGGTAAGGTAGGTTTGGGGTGTCAGAACCATCTCTTCCGATATGTTGAATACGAGGAGCTTTGTACACAGGTAGGTAGAAATATCTGCTCAGAGTTGTATATTTGAATCTGGGCTATGCAGAGATTCAGAAACACAGGTCCAAAAGTCATCAACACAGAGACTAATTGAAGCCATTGACAGACATATCATTTTCCAAGGAGGTTGTATAACATGAGAAGAGAATCCTTCCTCTTATTTCTCCACAGTCTTCTCTTGCCCTCACTATCCTATCATGAAAGTTCCCAGGGTAATGTTGCTATTACTGGTGAAAAGAGCAAGTTCTAAGTTCTGGAATGTTTTGTAACATTCCTAATTATCTCTAAAATATTTCTGTCCAAAATCCCATTTCATTATGTTTCTACCTTGGATCAGATGATTGTATATGAATCTGATTTTAAAATGCATACTAATGAGTTCTGGAAATTAATATATTTCCCTTCTAAGAGGTGTTTGTGCATTTTACAAGATTGTTTACCTAGCGCCTAAATCTAGGACAATACACCAAAGGATATGTAATTCTATGGTAATTTCCACCACCATGGCCTACTAAAAAAAAAGGCATTCTTGGGAAACAGATACATTTTTGTGTTGATCCTTTTTCTACACCACTAAATGGGAAGCTACTAGTGCTCCCTTCCCCCAACAAAAGGCTACTTAAAACCAGGGATGAATATCACTATCAGTGATGTGTGAGATTGCCTTTAAAAAAAAAATCCAGTGGAGCTCAAGGAGAGATAAAAATATATATACATATGCAAACAAGACTGGTCATGAGTTGATAATTGTCAAAGCTGGGTGAACAGTACTCTTAGTTACTTTTGTATATGTTTGAAATTTCCATAATAAAAGGTTTTCCAAAAAATACCAGGAATGTTGACAAGATTATACTTAACTTCCTGCTCTGAACCAGTCGGATTTGACCTAACTTCTTGCTTTGGACCAGTCAGATTTCTAAGGACACAAAGTAAATAACAGTTTTATCTTTGAATTGGCCAACAGTCTCAAACTATTACTCTTTGCTTAAGGCATTTTTGTCATTCCAATTAATCCAACATCATTCAACACATTCATTAACATTATACTTACTACATCTTCCAAATCATAATTAATAGAAATAAGACCAAGTATTTTATGGTGGTATAAATCATGAGGAAAATCTTCTCAATTATATAGTTGATGAAAAGCAATAAATGATAATAATTCTGCAAATTCACCTCAAGATGATCCTCAAAAGATCCATAAGGTGCTTTCATTTAATTTAAATTCCTACATAGCACATTGAAATGTCTCCAATATTTCAAAAGCCAAAGTTAAAAAGAGAAAATATAATGGCAGTTATGTCTAATTTGGCTTCTAATTTATTGGAGAGGAAAGATTCTTCATGAGAAATGCTTATAAATATAGTCTCGAAGTCTCTCTTAGTTTGCCATTTAGAAACAAATCAGAAAAAAAATATTTTTTAAATATTGAATTCTTTGTCACAAGAATTCCTAACATTGAGTAAGCAAAAAAAAAAAAGTATTTATTTTTGATACCATAGCATACCATTAAAAATAATATAGGAATAAAGAATCAATAGGTGATTAGCCATCTATTGCTGTGGAAAGGATTCCTGAATCTAAAAGGGTGAGAACTAATTAATGCTGTTCTTCAATCCACACTGATATTCTCACCCAGACATACCTGAATCAATGTTATATAAAATAATTAATATGGGGATGCCTGAGTGACCCAGTCAATTGAGCATCCAACTCTTGATTTCGAATCAGATCATGGTCTCAGGGTCATGAGATTGAGCTGTGTTGGGCTCCTCACTCATGGGGACTCTGCCCGAGGTTCTCTCTCTCTCTCCCTCTCCCTCCTGCTCTAACTTTCCCCCTGCTCACACACTCTCTCTCCCTAACATAAGATCTGTAATGAAATAATTAACATGACTAAATATAGTCTAAAAATATTTTATACAAAACTGGACTACTGCATGAATAGAATAGATTTTTCTCTTTATCATACCATTTGTTTGGGTCATTTGCCTGTTTACTCTCAGAATTATTACTGATTGTTCTTCAATCTGCACTGTAAGTCATGGGGTAAACTCTGTAAACTACAGTTCCCGGGATCCCTTTCAAAGGGACTTCTTGTTAGGTTTTGCTAATGGGAGGCACTAGTGGGAGATGTGAGGAAGGCAATAGAGAGAAGCCAGAGTATTCCCCACCCCCCGCTTCCCATTCTGAATAGTGACTATATCTTCTGTCAAGACCAGTTTCCATCAGAGCCTCTCCCTCTGTGGTTCAGCCCCTACTAGTTAGCCCCTTCCTTTGTGTCTCTAGGCAGTGCCAGGTCCTACCCAGTGGTACCCAGGTAACACTACTCATGCCTTGATTTCTCCAGCTGTAAAGGGATAGAAGGTTCTTGCTATTCCTAATCTCTAGGTTGTCTTTCTTCCCCTGTCTGACTTTAAAGCTTTCCCAACACTTTTGAAATTATTTTCCTATAATAAATATGTTTACTGAAATACATCTGGTACAGGCTCTATTTTCCTGACTGGCCCCTGACTGATAACACTCTTCATCTTTAATTCTGCAATTTTATAGTCTTTTTAAAGATTTTATTTATTTATTGCAGGGTGAGAGTGAGCAATTCCGGGGGATCAGCAGCAGAGGGAGAAGCAAGCTCCCCCTGAGCAGGGAGCCCAATGCGGGACTCAATCCCAGGACCCTAGGATCATGACCTGAGCCAAAGGCAGATGCTTAACTGACTGAGCCACCCAGATGCCCCACAAATCTAGAGCCTTCTTTAAAAAAAACACAATATGTGTGTTGGCATCATTTTCACCTTAGAAAGTGATTCTATTTATTGTTTATGATCAACTGCTTCTTATTTTTTTTTTTCAACTGCTTCTTAAATAGTTGCAAGTATTCTTACCAGCAAGTTTATTGTATTGCTGAGTACTGATGAAAGACTATTTCCAGACATTTGGAAAAGATTTTTATTATAAAAATTGGTGTTGTTCTCTTTCACCTCACGTGTTAGTCAATAATTACTTATTAATTTCTTACCACATATGGAATACTAAAAATAGATTTTTAAACTATGAGCCCTTCCTGAAAAAGAACTTACGGACTTGCTATAGAACACTAGACACATTCATTGAAAAGGACTACGGGACATTAGTAAACATGTTTGCGTTACAACATAACATCTATCTACACCTTTACTTGCTTGTGCAATGACTGCATTCCTAAAAAGTTAAAATACACATCAAGTCAAAATATCATTTTGTTATGTAATGCAAAATATAGATGTTTATAAAATAAAACTTCACCCTTCCACCTCCTTCCCCCTTCAATTTGCTCTCAGCTTTGCAACTGTAGTCCTCAGAGGTGGATATCATTAACAATTTGGTGTGTATTCTTCCAGAAATTTTTCAATACATATATTAATTAATTTATTTATTCAACAAATATTTATAAGCATCTACCATAGGCCAGGAACTTTCTAGTTCCAGAAGATACAGAGGTGGACCAAGCTGCACAGAAGGTTTATATCCTGGCAGGCGAAGCAATGACAGTCAAACAAACACATGAATACATAATAGACAAGTAGTAACAGAAGCTAATAAAATAAAGGAAAATAAAGCACAGTAATGGGCAGAGAAAATAGGAAAAGGGAATATACAGGCTTTCTATTTTAATGCCTTCTGGAGAGTATGTCGCCCAGCAAATTTTAGGGGGTTTCCCTTGGATACAAATATTTAAATGGCTGGTAACCACCTCTTCTAGTTTCTTGGTGGAGGAAAATGATGTAGATAATCTCTTGAGGTTCCTTTCTGCCCTATCACTTTGTTATCAACAACTTCACAATTAACCACATAATTCATTCTATTTTTAGAAATCTCTTCAAAATTTAATATTTATGAAATCCTAACAGTTTCATGGTCCTCCCCTCATTCTCTTTCTATTCTAACAAACAAATTCTTTCTCTTTTGCCTGGCCCGCCAGCCACACAAATTACCGACTTGGGTCACACAGGTATTCAAGGTAGAAATAAATCAATAATATGTGTGTACTGGAAAAGCAATGCAACTTGTCTGACAGCTTCACTACACCCTTCTCAGGATCTCAGAGTGCCTGACACACCCAGAACTTTTTGTAGAAAGCTCCCCGATTCATCAAATGCTAAGCATTAATACAACCTGGCCATAAATTATGGACAGTGGTCAGCTCCTGAGTCTAGCAAGGGCAACTGTCTCCAGACCAGCCATCAGGTCATGCAGGACCAACATCAAGCCTCTGTCCTAAACTAGGTGCCTTAAAACCAGGTCCCACTACAAACTATTTCACAGGGAATGTAAATCCGAGGCTTGCAGCTCTGTCAGCAAACATAGAGCACTGTAGAAATGAACGTGCAGTAGATGTCATGAAGCAACGGAAGCAGCATGTAAGAAGGTATGTGCTATCAAAAACAAATGGGTGGGAAGAGAGAGCCGAACTATGGACAAAAGGCAGGCAGCCTCCTACGATGATGCTTTTGGATCACCAGGTATCCTGAAAGCCTCCTTGGAGTATTGCTATATCCCAAACGCCAGGAACTTTCTGGTCTATGTGTGAGTTAAGATAATCTTGGTCTCCCTTACTTCTCCAGGGTTTACCTTTCCTTAAACCTCTGTTAACTGAAGTCATCTGATAGCTATACAGCAGGATTAAAATTGCATTTAAGGAAGTTTGCCAACACCATTTATGCAATATGATAACCCTCACTGTCTGCCCAGTGAGGTCATCAACACTAACACATTCCAAAGGTCCACTGTATGCAGAGTAATTTGGAAAACATCAGTGACATAGCCCACAGGGACATTATGACCCAATGAAAGGGAAATGTATAAATAATAATGCCCTGGATATTTAACACACAAAAAATTGCATCATTGCAACATAGTCACAAGGAACACCACAAACTCTGGACCTACGATACCAGAATTCAGTTCCCAGCTCCCAGCTGAGAAGCTGTTCAACCCTGGGGAAATCACTTTCACCTTTCTATGCCTTCACTTTTTCACTTGTAAAAAGGCACTATTACTAGTTCACCTGCCACAGAGTGGTGTAAGGATTAAATGAGTTAATATATGTAAAATGCTTATCGTCACACTGATATTTATAGCTTAAAATAGTGGAAAGGATGGACTGTACAAATGCAAATATCAAGAATGATCAAAACAAAAAAGTTTCAATTATATATTCATGTTTTACATTTGTGCTAGTATTTTAACATGCATCAATGTTCCCTGACAAGACTGTAAATTCTAGGAAGTCAGGGACCATGTTTAATTTGCATGTCATTGTCTCCTGGAAACTATCACAGTTTCTGGCACATAAAAGGTGCTCAACAATATCTGCTAAATTAGTAAATGGACAGTGTAAGCCATGTCTAGATCCTATGGTCAATACACTCAATCAGTAGTCCAGTGCTATCCCATGTTTTTCCTTTCCACCTGTCCAATAAGTTTTATTTATTTACCTTGCTGTTTCATTTATTTCTTGACATATAAGTCTCCTCAGCAATAGTGCAAAGGACTCAAACTTACTGCGGCTATATAGATTCCTGCTTGACTCAGCACTTCTCCCACATACAAGTCTCTTCTATTTTCCAAGTACAAACAATTTATCACATCTCTTCTTCATTCTAGATTCCACCAGAAACCAAGTACAAAAACTCTGGATTGCCCAGTAGCCAGTCTGTCCCTGGGTCCCCCATAGATGGCCTCGGAATCGGTTATAATTGATTCACCACGACCTGCGTGTGCACAAGGGTAGTGCTGGAATTCCTTATGGCATCCTTAGATCTTTTTTGCCACATCCTTTGCCCTGACTCTAAAAGGAAGCCAACCATCTCTCCTCTGGCCTGTGCCACAGATGTCTTCCACATTAATACCATCTGTGATCCCAACGGAAATGATAGTTAAATTCTGTTGCATCTGTTATTGGACCTATCTTTGTAGTAGGAGTAATGAAATTTGGCTTCCAATCTAATTCATCTTTATGCAGATAGACCAAAATAACCCATAATGAAAACACTAAAGGTAGACACAACTGAGAGTTACAAAATGAATGTGGGAAAAAGTTATTTTTCAATGAAGCATGATGATTTTGAAAAATATCAATTCTAAGAACTATTTGTAATCTAAACAAGTAGAAATTAAAATTATAGAAAGATCACTTTTTGTTGGTGGATGTGAAACTGTGGCAATGAGTGTTTGAAAACCTGAAATAGTGATCTTTCTTAAATACTCTTTTTACACTGGAATTAAGAGGCAGCTATTGTTTTGTGATCATTTTAATTATTTGTGGACATATGAGCTAATAATAGGGAACATAAATAACTACAGTTAAAGTATTCTAGAGGAGTTAATTACATGTATTTTCTAAAGGAACATAAAAATGATAATTCTGTCACTCAAAATTGAAGATGTTCAAGTTATATATTGAATTGGTAATTTTTAAGATTTTTCAAATAGTATACTTTAAGTTGATTAAATAAGATGTCAAGAGTTTTCAAATGGCAAAAATGTTTAATAATCTTGATGTTTTGGTGTTTATCAAAAACATATTTTTGCAATTTCTGAATTATGTTAATGTCACAACCATATAGATAATAAATTTCTAGCCCTAGGAGAAAACTTAATCATATTTTACTAGTTTTGCATATGCTTTCTATAGATAAGAACACTTCTCTGGTTTTCTAGTGGCCTCATACATGACTGGTAACAAGCTAGACCACAGCCCCATCTCTCTACTCCCCATCCAGCCCCCTGCGGGTCCACCACCCTGTGCACAAAAGAGTACAGACAGTTTAACCAGTAAGCCAGCAAACCCTGGGAAAGCTATCTGAGCATTGGACTACTCAAAGTACACGTGCATCATTACTGTAACTTTACTAATGGTGAATATTTCTTCTGCCAAAAGGGATAAAATAATTTTTGCTTTCAATAAAAATAGAGTTTTGCAAAGTAAAGATTTATAAGACAACCGAAGTTATTCCAGTTAAGAAAAGCTATAAAGATTACTGAATAAAACATTCTTAGGGCCATTTCATATCGAATAACCAAAAGTTCTATCTTGAAAGGAAAAACAAAAACAAAAATTAAATGCCATTCTAGAGAAACACATTTTAAGTCTTACCCCGTTCTATTGGTTGCACCAGGTCTCATAATTATAAAGCAGAATTAGAATGTCCTTTGAAGAAGTTTACCAGCATGACTTATACAATTACATGAACATTTATGGAAGGGAACATAGCTCTGGGATAAGGATGTTTGGATTCAAATCCGGATTCTATTATTCCCTAGGTGAACCTGAGGCAACTGCTTAATCTCTCTCACTGCCTCAGTTTCCCCATATTTCCCTAATATCTACCTTGAGGCAATTGTTATATGGATAAGAAAGGTAACATAAAGTTCTTGGAACTGCCTGGGTACCTAGTAAGTACTTATTAAATATTAAGTCACTATTGAGACATCTGGGTGGCTCAGCGGTTGAGCATCTGCCTTCGGCTCAGGATGTGATCTCGTGGTCTGGGATCTAGTCTTGCATCGGGCTCCTTGTGAGGAGTTTGCTTCTCCCACTGCCTATGTCTCTGCCTCTGTCTCTCTCTCTCTGTCTCTCATGAATGAATAAATTAAAAATATATATTAAAAAAATTAAGTCACTATTATTATTGTCAGTATCAAGTTAATAGGTCATCAACAACAAATATCCATGGAATGTGAGACCATGTGAGATGTGGGGAAAAAAATATATAAATATATATATTAAGAATATATATATATAATTCCTTAAGAATACTAGGATAGAGTGGAAGAAGAAGAAAAATGCAAATATAAGTGATAAACACGGAAATATAAATGGCATAATGAAGTCTAAGTAGGTTAAGTGAACTAATGTAAACAAATATTACAAATGCTAATTATTATAATTACTCTACTACTACCTATTAATGATCAATAAATTAGTAAATTATGCCCATGATGACATTTCTACTCTGTCATAATTGTTTTCTAAATAGGTGGCTATAAAATTTTTAAGAAACTTTCATTCGAAAAACATTTTAAATGAAAACATAAAGGCAATTGTTAACTAGCATGAAAAGGAACACCTACCTCAAAATACCAGCTAACATAATATATACCTATGAAACACTGGAAGCAATCTCTTTAAAATAGAGATATCAGCATTGTTCTTGGCATTCTAGTCACTATAAAAAGACATAAAATGGAAATAAGAGGCATAGCTATTATCATTTGCCAGTGGTCTGTGGTTTACGTAAAATTTCCAAAGAATAAACTAAAAATTAATATAATTAATAAAAAAATGTTTACCAATATGAAGACAAAGTAAATATAAAAACCTAGGGACACGTGGGTGGCTCAGGGTTGAGTGTCTGCCTTTAGCCGAGGTCATGATCCTGGAGTCCTGGGATCGAGTCCCACATCGGGCTCGCTGTGAGGAGCCTGCTTCTCCCTCTACCTGTGTCTCTGCTACTCTCTCTGTGTGTCTCTCATGAATAAATAAATAAAATCTAAAAAAAAAAAAAAATCCATTAACTGTAGGGCATCTGGGTGTTACAGTTCATTAAGCGCCTGACTCTTGGTTTTGGCTCAAGTCATGATCTCAGGTTGTGAGATCAAACCCCGGTAGGGCACCACACTCAGTGTGGAGTCTACTTGAGATTCTGTCTCCCTCTCCTTCTAACCCTCCCATGCTTTCTCCCTCTCTAAAATAAATAAATAAATCTTTTTAAAAAATTCAGTAACTGTCTAAGATAATGATATAAATAACAGTAAATGTAAGGATAAAAATATTCTTTTCACAATTGCAATTTTAAAAAGTTAAACACCTAGAAATAACTTAGGAAAGAATAGGGCTTGTAGGGGCACCTGGGAGACACAGTTGGGTAAATGTCCAACTCTTAGTTTTGGCTTAGATCATGATCTCAGGGTTATGATCTCAGGGTTGTGAGTTCAAGCCCCACATCAAGCCTTGTACTGGCATGCACACTCTCTCTGTGTCTTTCAAAAGAAAGAATAAAGAAAGAAAAAGAAAGATGGACTTCTACGCCCTACAACCACCACCCCAGAGAAATAAAAAAGACTCTCCTAAAAATTTACCTAACACAAAAGAAAAGCTGAATAAAGATGGTATACCATATTCCTAGATGGGAGAGTGAATATTATAAAAATACCTACTTTTCATGGATTGAAATTTTCAGGCAATTGTAATATCAGTGAAACTGGTTCAAAGTTGGCAAGGTGATTGTAATACTCTCTGAAAGGATGGCTATAGAATAAGGTCAGATTTCCATTTGGATTTAAGAAAATAAGAAAACATGTTTTATGCGTCCAAGCTTATGGAGTAAGGATCATGCACATACATATGCATAGGAAGTCTGGAAGAAAATTACCTTAAAAATGTTTATCTCTGGATGGTGAGATTATGGATGGATTTCATTTTCTTGTTGTCCTTCTATATTTGCCAAAGTCTTTACAATAACTATTTATTGATTTTAGAATCAGTGGAAATACACATTTTTAAGAGAAAAAAAGGAAACAAAACAATAAAGAAATAGCTTAGGCTTTGGAAGCAAGGTTGAACTCCAGCAAAAATGATAATTTTGCCACACTCAGTAAAAACTGAACTGATAGCTGAAAAGCCACTTACAAGGACTATAAGCATATAGTTACTATTAAATCCTGTGCTGAGACTAGGCAACTAACTGGATAGCATCTGTTAACTTATTAATTATTGACAAAAATACCATTTAATGTGTAGATTTGTCATGAAAGAAGAAGAAAAAGCAGTACAGGTAAGAAAAGCTAGAAATTTTCCAAAAATGAAGATGCCTTTTAAGAAGAGCAAGAAATTGGGTGGTTGGTGCCGGGGCGGGGGGGGGGGGGGGGGGGGCGGTGCGGCAGGAGAGTATTTGGACAGAGAAAGGAGATAGGAAGTCACTGCCAATGAGATCCAACAGATTTTGGGGATTCTGTCCTGGCCCTGAGTCAAGATGACCAAGGTTCCTTAGTCAATTTGATTCCACTTTACAAGGATTGACAGAAGTCTCCCGTGAACTCAGCTCACAATTAGATGCTGCAATAGTCACAAAAACAGTGGGAAAACATGGCCCTTGATCTCTAGGACCTTTCAATCTGGTCGTGGAGGCAAGATAACACGTGAATGACTTGAAAATAACACAAAAGAATAAATAGATTAAGTTCCCATATGCGAGGTTCAGAGAATTGGGGTAATAGAAGGCCACTGAAGGATAAAATTTAGGGGCCAGAGTAAAAAGGACAATGTTCATGCCCCAGGAAACATGTTGTGGCTTGTGAGTTTGTCCTTGAGTCATCGGTTCCCCCTTTGATATTGCAAGAGAATGTCAAGTTCTATGAGTTAACCAGTCTCCAAACTATATGTCAATCCTTAGAAACTTATCCTATCTCTTAAACAATAGCTTTGTTTCAAGGCACATTCTTTAAAAATCCTATCAATGCTTAATCATAGCATAGCACTTTTCTCTGACAAAACCCTTACTTTTCCTAAATTCATGAAGCTGGGATGCCAAGATGTTTTCCACTGAAGTCAATTTAGCCAAGCTGTGATAATGTAAGAGACTCCAGAGAAACGATGTTTTAAACAGCTTTGAATCAGATACAAAAAAAAAAAAAGAAAAACAGTGTGGGCAATGATCCAGCCAGAGAGCATGTTTTTCACATAGACTACTCTTGAGAGCCATGTCAATATCGGATTGCATCAAAAATTTCACAGGGAATTGGGTTATTCAGTTTTCTTTGACTGGAACTCAGAGGCAAATGGAATTTAGGGTGAGATCTGAAGAGATAAGGTCTTTGTTTTTGAAGGGTACCAAGGCCTTAAAGTGATCAAGAGATCTCCAATGGAGAAGGGTTCAAATTATAGGCAGAATTAAGCCTAACACAATTGCATTGACGCCCACAAATAAACATGACACATCACAATAGAGCAAGTTGACTTAATAAAATCACAGTATTACTCATTACAGCAAGTTTTTCATTATGTCATATGGGAAGGAGGTCTATAGGAATTGGTGCATCCTTTTACAAGGAACTAATTTAATCATCCAGGATATTTCTAGTACATGATGAAATGAAACCTGGAGTTGGAATTTAAGCAGTCCCAGGATGAAAATACTTGGTCTCACATTCTGTCCTTGTGTCGGGCAATAACACTGAACATAAAACACACTCAAAATATACTTCAGCTTCTTTGGTAGAATTTCCTTGACACCTGTTAAATTTTAAAGAGCTCTGTGAAAAGCATTTTCTTAACTACTCAACTGGCTCTTGATTCATTTATGTGCATGGAAATGCTCTGACAGTTTAAAATTGAAAGTATACTGCTTACTAACATTTTTTTCTCTGGTGTTCATTCTCATTCTTCCTTGATAGGGGCCTACTCATAAGTAGACAGCCTATCTGAAATTCTTATGGGCCAGAATCATGCAGAATTGTTACCGTTGTCTTGAACTTTACTGTCAATTATGATGATGCCTAAATATGATTGGACCACAATCTGCTTTTATGATAAATTTAATCAGAAATCCAGGGTAATTTAAGCCCTGACTCGAGACAGTTAAAACCAAGTCCTAAAGCTATATCTGTATGATTGAAACAACCAGATCCCCACCAACTCTGTTACTTCTATCACCTTTACCTCTGATGTGAACCACTGAGTGCACAATTGTGCAGATGTATCATATTGATATAAGCCAAAGTACCAAATAAGCCATGTCTGAAAAAAGTTGATGGCCATGCAGATACTGAATCCATATACAACAACCTATAATTCTCTCCAGTGGGTTACATTCTTTACTCTTCTGTGTCATAAAAGTTGTCCTCTCCTGAGATGCCTTTTCTCTTCTTCTCCTGTCTAAGCCCTTTGGAAACCACCACTTCCTGAATGTCTCCTCTGATTGTAAGTTACAAAGATCAGGCTCCCCAACACGTTCCTTACCCCAAAGGAAGGCAAACACTCCCAAGGAACCAAGCAACTTGAATTCCAATCCCAGGTTGGTCATTTGCCACTTGTGTGGCCCTATGCAAGATCTTGTCCTATGTAAGGTAGGGGTCATGGCCATGCTCAACTCATAGGGTGGATAGGAGAATTAAAGGAAGGCTATTTACATGAAGTGTAGAGGAGAGCCCAGCACAGAGCAAAATTTGATAAAGATTAGCCTATGGATATTCCATCAGTAGCACTGTTTTTCTTTTAATACATGTAAGCTATTTAATGTTTTCAAGCTTTTTTGTTGATATTTTGCATGTTATGTTATATATTATTAATACATTTTTCAGAAATTCATGCAATCTAAATATGTAATCTAAATTCACTTGTTAAACTGTTGAAATGATTTTTTAATGAATGGGGCCAAATTATTAGTCAAGACAAGCCCATCTCCAATTTTATCAAGGAAATGAGTGAGGATATAGGCTTTGGGGCATAGAAAGTAGATTTTCCTGCCGCAGGAATACATTGGTTCTATAATCTAAGTTTTTTGGGTCTGGCTATAAATAACTATATAGACTACGTGACCAGAAAGAATCATAACATTATTTCTAGATATTCAAGTCTATTCAGTAGGAAAAAAATAGAACAGCTAGTCATGGTAAAGTATACACAAATAACTGTTGTGAAGATTTTTCTTAAATTATGGACCTACAAATGCTATTTCTCCTCTATGCCTATTTTGGTTTTTCTCACAGCCTGTTAGTTCTCTTATTTTTTTTTTTTCTTACTATCAAATGAGAAATAATGATAAAAGAAAATTTCGGCATCTCTTTGATATGAAAGCTTTAGGATCCAAGAATCTAAATGTCCTTTCTTAAAATGGCTAACAATGTACTGAGTCAAAAAATTTTCAAAAGCAAACCAACAAAAACATAGATGGATCCTAACGAGATTTCTAAACTCCAAGACAAAGAGAAAATCTAAATTTTCCAAGCAGAAAAATAAAAGGATTACCTAAAAGAACAAAAATCAGTTTGCCATCATATTTCATATCAATGACTGAGAACTAAAAGATAATTGAGAAATGCACTTTTAAAAGCTAAGAAAAAATGACCTTGAACCTAGGATTTCATAGCCAGATAAAATATCAGTCCAGTGTGAGGGAAAAAAAATAAAGATACTGCTATACATGCAATGATATATGAAACTTACCACCAGGCATCTCCTCTGGTTGTAGAAAATACAAAATACAAAAAAGGAATTTAAAACAAAAGAGGAATTTTTAAAAAGTGCAACATGTTACAAAAGGATAAGAAAAAACTAGCACTTATAATTAAGTCTAAATTATTTTTGATAATGTGGCTAAGAAGCTCGATGCAATAATTCAGAAATGCCATATGAAACAGAGGAATAGTGCTTTAAAAATGAGCACATCTACAAAATTCCAAATGATTTAATCAAAAATAAAAGAATTAGAGGAGGAAAGGGAAAAGTAAAAGCATACTGAGGGGAGAAAAAGAAGTTAGAGATTCAAGTTAATTCTCAATGTTGATTTAAAAAATACATATTTATGTTTTTAATTTTTTATTTATATATTTATAACATATATATACATATATATGTTTAACTATGCTTATTAAAGTTGTATGGATGGGTATCCCAGATTTAACTTTGGAAGGTTCTATCTAAGGATGTGACTGTGGGAGTGGTGGTTCAGTGCTGGCCATCACTGGAGACCAACTGCCATAAGAGAGTCTATCAGACTGAGAGTGTATGTTCGCTGATCTAGCAACTCTATTTCTAGGAACTTTGCTACAAAATTGTTCCACACAGGCACAAAGATATGTGTATAGTTAGCATTGTGGAATCCAATCCACATGTTTTTAGAAGTGGGATTGGTTTATAAAGTATGTACTTCTTAATATGAAATATCCATGTAGCCATTAAAAAGACTGAAGTAAATTTATTAACACAGACATGGAAAGATATATTGCGATGCGAAAAATGTGCTGAAGCTAGTATGTAGGATATGACCTCAGTTTCTGAAACTTGAAGACTCAATGTGTGTGTGTTTATGCACATTTATGTTTACAATGCAAAGAAAAAGTATCCCAAGCAAAAGCAGAGGAAAAGGAGATACATGGCAAAGAGGGATTTTTAATAAATAAAACAAGAAAACTATATATATACATATATATGGTTTATATTGATATATATCAATAAAGACATATATGTGCTATATTATATGGTTTAAAATTACAAAACCAACCTGTTTTAGAGAGAATGGAGAGATGGAAATTATATTGCTAGACACGGAACACATATTAGATTTTCTGTGACATCATCAGCACATAGTGAAATCCAGCTAGTGGAAGGAAGGAGGGAGGAAGTAAGGAGAGAGAGAGTGAGAGGGAAGGAAGGAAGGAAGGAAGGAAGGAAGGAAGGAAGGAAGGAAGGAAGGAAGGAAGGAAGGAAGGAAGGAAGGAAGGAAAGAAGAGAGAGAAGGAAAGTAGGAAGGGCGGCAGAGAGGGTAGCAAGCAAGTACCTGAGATGGGTAGATACTGCCTCACTCAACAGAAAATGGCTTCTTTCAAACCACGATATGACTTACATTTGTTGTAGGCTTTTTTTTTTTTAAGATTTTATTTATTTATTCATGAGAGACATAGTGAGAGACACAGAGACATAGACAGAGAGAGAAGCAGGCTCCCTGCAAGGAGCCAGATGCAGAATTCGATCCCAGGCCCCCGAGATCATGCCCTGGGCCAAAGGCAGATGCTCAACCACAGAGCCACCCAGGTGCCCCTTGTTGTAGGCTTCTGTTCTGTGAATTTTGGTATCTCTAATAGACTAAGGATCTTTTCAACTAAACTTTCCATCTGGACCTAACAGCTAAAAACTAAAGTAAGAAGGAAGCAGATACAGACTGTCAGGGCAGCAATTATTTTACCTTTGGGAACTGAAACTATTTTTACTCAAAAAGAAAGTTTGCAGACACAGCATTTCACATTTGGCTTCATAATGTTACACGTACAAAAATGATTTGCTATGGAAAACATATAACAAAGTGGGTGCAAGCCAGTTGTCCTAGAAAAATGACCCAATGACAATATTAGCCAATGTTTATCAGTCACTCTCTCCACTTTTATGGAACTTCCATACTATGACAAGATAGAGAGGCTAAAAAGTTGACAAGGATATCATCCGGGCACTCAAGGAGCTGACCCGGAGAGTGACACGTCCTCCTAAGGAGTTAATTGTAGAACAATTTTTGAGAAGTTTCATAACAAAGGCAAATAAAGAGCATCCTGACTTGTTATGCAGTTCTAAGCAACTTGCTTAATCTATTTGGGCCTCACCTCATTCATAAGATAGAAACAATAATTGTCCTACCTCCTCATGGTGTTCCGAGGATGAAATTCAATAATTCGATAACACAGAAATCCACACACAAAGTAAGCAGTCAGTAAAAGTTAGCTACTAGTATCTGGGGAGGCAGAATTAGGCTGCTGGACACAGACTGCCTGGGTTTGCAATTGTATTGCAGGAATCTACTACTTATTACACTGAGTCTCGGGATTCTCAACCAAAAGTGGTGGATGATAAGAGCAAATGCGCCCGAAGCTGCTGGGTGGATTGAAGGAGATCAGCTATGAGAAGGACACAATGAACTCTTCCATTGGTGACAATGGAGGGTGACAGAGGGAGGAACGGAGGGCCAAAAAAGCAAAACAAACAGCAAAGGCAAAGGCAGAGAGAATTCAATGATGATGATGCAGCACGTCCAGAGAAAACGGGTACAAATGTCCCATAGGCTCTGAGAAATACGAGCTAAGGTCAGCAAGAAATGAAAAACCAGACAGCCTCGTCGACGCATCTGGGGTTGTCGAAACACTTAAGAGCAGGGTCAGTGTGTGCGGTGTGAGCAAAACGAAAATAGGTCCCCTGGAAAAACAGCATCAAAAGGTGGGAGGAACCAGCAGAGGCAGCCCCAGAAGAAAGCTTAGAGAGACAGAGCTGATGGAATCCAAAGAGGAGGAGAAGGGAAAGAGTTTCAATAAGAAGTGGCTGGTCAACCATGTCAAACCGTTGCATAAATGTCAACTTGGGTGACAAGGAAAAGTGAGACCATTGAACTGGTTTGATGAGAAAGATGCTGGTGAGAAACCGTTTTTAATTGTGGTGTTGGCAGAAGCCAGACTGTAATGGGTTGAGGAATTAATGAGATGTGAAGACACTAAGTATTGGCTAAGTATAGACCTCTTTCAAGAAGTTTAGTGATTTAAAAAAAAAACAGTAAAAGAAATCAGTCTCCTAGAAACCAGAAGATGTTCATTTTTAAATGTCCAAATAAGTGAAATGCACTTTTGGGGAAAAGGGTAAAACTGCCTAAGGCACTCAAAAACAAACAAACAAATACAGGAAGAAAGTTTAAGACAAAGGACTGCAATACTTGATTGAAATGGGATTAGGGGATTAGAGTCAAACGGGGTGGGGCAAAAAGTTGAAAAACACGGAACTTGAAATGACTGGGAAATTAAGATTCCAAAAGAGAGGGGAAAGGGAGGAGTAAAGCCAATCTAATGGATTTGCGTAAAGAGCACGAGGGGAGCTTAGGGCGCAGCAGGAGAAGGGCTCGCAGGTGGCCCGAGCTCTCCTCTGCATCTCTCAGGAGGAGCAGGGGACTAGCGGCCCCGAGCAGGGTGCCCCTGAGGACTCGGATTCCTGTGAGCCACACGGTCCTCGGTTCTAAGCACGAGGCCCTAGGTTGGCAGCTGCGGAGGTTTGTCCTTAGCCGGTCAGGGTCCCCGTCGGCCAGAGCCAGAGTCCAGATTCTCTCAAGTTCTATTCACCGCCTGGAGCAGTTTGCCAGAAAGTCGGCCTGTCCTGAACAAGCCCGCGTTGAGCAATTTAACAGAAATCTATAACGTATCAGAATGACAGAAAGGACTGCTGGGCAATGTGAACGGTGGAATTTTGGAATGAAAGAGAAGACTGGCCTTTTTTTTTTTTTTTTTTTTTTCTGGAATATCTAGAAAAATCTGCCTCGGAATGTCTCAATCAGCTCTTGGATCAGAGGCCAAGTGTTTTTTGGAAAATACGATCAGTCGCTCTGCTCCGTGTGGTTCCCAAGTGCCACATCAGTCGACTAAGGGAGGTTCGTTTCAAGTCCCACCAACCCTGAACTTTAGGAAATTGGACGATTCTCTCTTTTGCGTTTCTTTCGTTTTCACAGGAACGCGTGTTCCTGGTGGAACGCTGATGCCCTATCTTCCTAACCATATTGTTAGCTCCAATTTTGTTTTGGTTTCCTTCTTTTGTCTAAAAGGAGTTAGAAAATGTGTGAAAAGATAAGACAGTTTTAGGACACCCTGGGTGAGGCCAGCTCTTATCCAATCAGAAAACTTTTATGAGGAAAACACCCTCGATGAGCATGAGCCTCCCCTTCGAAATAAACATTTTGATGAAACATTCTGTAAAGCACTGGTCCTTAAGTGAAGGAATTCATGCCTACACCCCAGTGCAACAGTGAACTCCTTTCCGAAATATTTTCTTGTTGTGTAAACATTACCTAAATGGGGCCATTGGAGATAATTGCTGATATTCTCTGACCCTAGTGACTTGGGGAGCATAAAAAAGAGAAGGATTAAGAGGAAGTCCGGAGGCAAAGGAGGGAGGGCCAGATTACTGGTAACAACCAGATGTCTCTTTTGTAGGCCAGAGACTTTGAGAAATTATTTTTATACCTGGTTTCTATTTCTATTTTTATTCTGGTTCCTAGGCACACAGAGGATCCCTCAGGCTCTCTCTGAACGCTTTCCTGCGTACGTGAGTCAGAATACCTCTCACACCTTGAAAGTAAATGTGGACAAAACCCCCGTCTAAGACATGATAACATTTAAATTGTTGAATACATAATTTTTAGAGACGGGGCATTTAATTTTAGAACATTTTAATCTATTCTCACCATATTCTATTTTGCTAACTTCAGAGAGAAAGAACCAGACTTGGCTTCTGACCAGCCAGCCTCATAGCAAAGAAGTGGAAGGCCCTGGCTGGGAACTCAACGTTCGGCAAATGATATCCGCCTTCCCTGTTTATGGGGTGGCTGGTCTATGTGGAGACCACACGAGATGCGGTGTGCCAAATCTCCAGAGGCGCTGCAGATGAACCCTGCAGGTTAAAAAGGGTCTGGCAGGGGTTTCCATGTCTCTGCTGCCCCTCAAGCCACCTGAGCCACTCCACCATCACCACAGTCCTCGCCTGGAGTTCTCTCGGAGTTCTATCAGCCAGCACTCCTTGCAGGAAAGGCTCCCAGGGACAAGACGGGGCTCCTTCTAGACCGTTTGGTGAGTTTTTCACTGCCCTTCCAGAAAAAAAAAAAAAAAAAAAAAACTCATGTTTAACAGGCACTGAAAAACAAAAACTAAATGGAGAGGGTTGCCTGGGTGGCCCAGTCCATTGAGGGTCAGACTCTTGACCTCAGTTCTTGTCTGTCTCAATCTCAATCTCAGGGTTGCAAGTCTGAGCCCCACATTGGGCTCCACACTGGGTCAGGGGCCTACTTAAAAAGAAAAAGGATAAAAGAAAACAACCTGCAAGAGGGCAGTGCTATAACACCATCCTGCAGAATTTCCAATTCTGGCCTAGATGCTAGTGTTTGTTTTGCCTCCAACTTGCCAGGAGACCTGAAACCACCAGCGAAACAGCTTGGTGACTTAGTTTACCTCGCCATGAAATATTTGCCTGCTCCTTAGGGTTGTGAAATGAAATGTTCTCAGAGTGTTGTGAACTTCCATGTTTGCATAATCTGTTCTCTCGCATTTAAAGTCTGTTGAGCTAATCCAGATGGAGACATGCAGCAAAATCAGAATTCAAATGAACCAGGTGGAAGCGAGTTAGTATTATTGTGTTAGGAATGAGGCTGCAGCGAACTGAGTTACATGAGTAGGAAACAGCAGCCTGTACCACCTCGGTGAGATGCTGCACTTTCTGCTGGGAGTTTTTGTTTGTTATTCTTGCTGAGTGAATCCTCAACAGAATACACTTGGGAGACCCGTGTGAGACAAAGCAGGTTTGCCTTTAATTTTTTCTTATATTCTGATGAGGGGAAATAGTTTGAATCCAAAAGGATGTCATTGAGTGCAAACACAAACCTGGAGTGGGGCCCACTGGGCACGAATCTCAGGGGTTATTAATCTGCAACCTTCAATTTGTAAATATGCAGGAGACTGAGTCAGTAGAAAAAAAAATAATTTTAAACATCTGTGGTATTCTTTCTGTTCCAGATTAATTACACTGCTTGTTTGTTGACGCTGACCAGAATTTTCAATCTTCTGATGCTACGCTCAGAACGTCGTATTTTTCTATGCGTTTATCACTTGCTCCCATGAAACTTTCTCTCTGCCCCAGTCGGTCTCTCATAATTTATTTTAGGTCCTAATTTTGTTGTTTTGCTCACCTACCCTAGACTTCTTTTTCCTCTTATGCAGAGCAATATGCAAGTCTCACCGGGTATTTATTATTACTTTGAAGAGATACCTTGTTAATACACAGTCCCACACACATACACATCACTCAATCAAAACGATGATATAAGTGAAAATCCAAACATGCTGTTTAATCATTTAGAGAGGCTGATAATGATTTTCAATCAACTAGGATTGCTCTGCAGTTCAAAGAATTATTAATGAGAGCCAAATTTGTTAATAGATTGTGAACAGCCCTTTTTGGTGAGTGGGGGAAAATACAAGGAAGGTCATTTTAGAAGTTGCTATCCAGCCTTTATGTCATACACTCATGAAGCCCATCCTCTCCGTCTGAGCTCACCAGAACCCAATTGCTAAAATCTCCATCCTATGATCGATCCATGAAGGTACCTTGCCCAAGCTCGGTCACTGGCAGCTCTAAATGGAGACTCACAAAAGGGTTTTGTTGGGATTTTTTCCCTAAAATAGCCCAATTCGGAACTGAGAAATGAGCAGATCTTTTGCAACATGTATAACAGCCATAATGCTCACCTCCACCTCCAGTCTTCCTTGACAGTCATTGTCTCTTCTCGTTCCCTTCCCGCACCAATGTCCTGCATCTTCTCTGGCCCCAAGATGACCAGAGAGACCCTGTTTGGGGACTCAAGCTCTGTACCCTCACTCGTGGCCCAAGAGCTTCTCCCCAGACCCCAGCCACCTCCTATGATCTTCCTTTCCTCTTGGCCAAATACTTGAGGTCTTGGCCAGCTTGGGGTTTCTTTTTAACCCTGCTACAATCTATTCTCTAGAGTTTTCTCTTTTCAGGCCAAGGCACACAGCGCCTCACTTCTTTCCTCCTCCTAATGATAATCCCACAGCTATTTTTGTTTTGTGAGTTTTACTGGGAATCACCAAGGAGAAAAAGAAAAACACAAGAACCCACATGGAAGAAATGTGACTGCATCAGAACTCTTACAAAATTGCTTCCTTCAACAATAACCTTTATGGATTCACCCCCCTACCGGTTGAGCACTGTGTTCTAGAATCTAATAGTTATTGTTTCTGGGCAATGCTTCTGGGATGATCTTGGAAGACCCACTGGCCACCTACTTCCCTTGGCAAGTAGTTCACTAACCTCTTAACAAGGAGGGCAAAATGAAAAGCGAGCAGTGCTCTCTCCTCTCCTTTTCCTTTTCTATAGCTCTTCAGATGGACAGTATTTGTGTCATTGGTCTCCTACCCTTTAAAGGTTAAGATCATAACATAACAGAGGTTATATTAAAACACACACACGATAACTCTAATAGTAGTAGAATTATTTGACATTGAGGCTATTTTGAAAACTTCAGAATATCTCATCCTTTTCTTATACTCGCCCCACCTGAGCCCCTCCTACTGTTGTGTTTTAACTAATGAGAGCTTTCTGAAGGCTTCTAATAAGTTAGCATCTACCTAGGGACGTACTCATAAACTGGCTCTCTGAAAAGGACGAATATACAAAAAGCCTTGATTCACAATGTTTGACCATTTCCGTGATGTAAAGACTACCACTGTGGTCAATTTCAAGCTACCAATGACTTAAAACCAGCTGGTAAGAACTCTTTCAAGCCAGGTGGAACCAGTTCTAGCACACCACTTACACTTCCAGTTGTTTCTCTTATCAAAGCTTGCTTTGTGCTTCATCTCCAAAAGTCTGTCTTGGAACTGCCTTTCCTTTGCAAAAGCAATATAATAAGTACATCCCAAGCAGAATGTGATTGGCTGAATGAAAAATCTCCATGTTTTTCCCCTGTCAGGGTCATAGGACATGTCCTGGAATGCTCCTAGAAGAGGCCCTCAACCCAACAGGTGAAACTCAGCAATGGTGGGACCTCAAGGTGAAGGATGCACCCCTCAGTGGCAGTGCAGGGAGGGACAGAGGAATGCCAGTATGGGCACAAGGTAGCTGAGAGCAGGGACTCCTGAGGCAGACTGCCAAGTTTTGTGATATAGGGCAAGTCACCTGACCTCTCTGTGCCTCAGTTCTTCATTGGGAAAATGAGGAAAGTAATATTGTATTTCATGGAACCTATGCCATCATCCATTGTAAAACACACTATTATTTTATGTTCCATTAAGAAATTTTTAAATGCTGCCAATTAAACTATGACATGCCTTTAAGAGTAAGACATGGTCCAGTTTCACAAATGCCTGAATGTGAGAGAAAAATCTGTTTGAGAACCGACGGATGATGGTAATATCTTCCTCATAGGGTTGTGGGGAAGATGAAAGGAGCTGATATATGCTTAGAACAGGGCCTGGCACATTGTAGGCACTGTGACTTTACAATTAGAGAATTTGCTATCATAGTATCATTATTATTACAAAGAGTTTAAGGAGAATAAAAGAGATGCAAAATATCTGACTCAAACATTAAAACCTCAAATCTCAAGACTAAGTATGAACTAAAAGAGGTTCTAAACTAGCATTTTTTCAAGGTATTTTTCTTTCTTTTTTAATTTTATTTTTATTTTTTAAAGATTTTATTTATTTATTCATGAGAGACACAGAGAATGAGAGGCAGAGACACAGGCAGAGGGAGAAGCAGGATCCTACATGGGTCTCGATCCCAGATCTCCAGGATCACACCCTGGGCTGCAGGCGGCACCAAACCGCTGCGCCACCAGAGCTGCCCTCTTTCTTTTTTTAAATATATATTTTTGGGATCCCTGGGTGGCGCAGCGGTTTGGCGCCTGCCTTTGGCCCAGGGCGCGATCCTGGAGACCCGGGATCGAATCCCACGTTGGGCTCCCGGTGCATGGAGCCTGCTTCTCCCTCTGCCTATGTCTCTGCCTCTCTCTCTCTCTCTCTCTCTCTCTCTGTGTGACTATCATAAATAAATAAAAATTAAAAATAAATATATATATATATTTTTTTAATTTATTTATTCATGAGGGACACAGAGAGGCAGAGGAAGAAGCAGGCTCCCTTTGGGGAGCAGATGAGGGACTCGATCCCAGGACCCCAGGATCATGACCCGAGCCAAAGGCAGATGCTCAACCCCTGAGCCACCCGTGCCCCTCAAGCTATTTTTCTTATGACCACATGCGCCTCAGGGACAGCAGGAGGAAAAAGCTAGAGGTAGGAGTAAGGGTGGGGTGAAGGCCAAGCAAGAGAAATGCTCAGTCACCACAGTCAAAACTCAACCAAAGCAGCTCCATTTTTATCAGCTGAATGGATTGGAGTTGGATGTAAGGTTTCATTTTCATTGTATTGCTGTGCTTAAATACACATAGGTGTGTCCAGCAAACTTACAAAACACTTGCCCCCTGGTAGGTAGCAATCTTGGCAGCTGCACAGGGATGATCTTTTGCAATCATAAGCTAATTCTCACTCAAACTTGCAGATCCCTGAGTCCAGAAAGTGCTCTTCGTGGTCAGGGCAGGAGCCACCCCTTTCCTGCTCTCCAGCAGCCCTCACTGGCTCTTCTGACTGTGACCCCTCCACTGCGCCCTATTTGTCGCCCCCAAGATGGTCCTTTCTGGATGGGAGCTGTTTGAACTTCCAAGTCCAGTGAGCAAGGCCTGCAGCAAGAAATTTAAATACGATAGCAAAGTTTATACCCTAAACGGCTCTCTTGTGGTTCCCTTAGCAACAGCTCTTACTTTTTAGGGCTCACCTTGGCTACATGCTGTGTTAGCAATGGTTCATTAGACTGATTTCCAAAACAGCTCATGTCCCACTCAGAACCAGTTTATGGGAAGTCTGCTTGTCCCTCTCCCTCAATCCTCCCCCACCCCCCACTTGTGCTCCCTCTCTCTCAAATAAATAAATCAAATCTTTTTCTGAAAATGTCAAAACACCTCTCATACATTCATTCAACAAACATTTGTTGTACACAGAACTCGTGCCTACCTTCGTTGACTTTACCCTGCCTTCGTGTTCTCTGCACTTCTCTTACATCCCCAGGTATTTAAGTATTTTCCATATCTGTGCCTTGGGTATATATGCTTGACCTATACCATCAGGCTCTCTGATGGCAATAGACTGTCTATTTTTACCTTGTAAACCTTAGCTACTTCCCTCCCATGGGTAGTGTAATTCTTGAGTTACATAAAACAAAATCAAGAGTACAAGTTCAGCTAACATACCAGATGGATTTCACTAAAAGATCTTCTTGCCTTCTCCCAACTGGGGTTGGTGTTCCCCAAGACAGTATGAAGAACATATGAACTCCAGAGCCACTGTTTGAAAAGGGATGCTCATATTTGTTTAGGGTAAGGATAGTGGATCAGTCAAAGTTCATTTTGAGAAAAAAAACTACCATGAATGATGTAGAACAGAGATTTATGATTGGGGTTAAATTTTATACAAGTACGGAAGGTGCTGGAAAAGCAAGTGTACACAATTTGCTTCTGTGGCGGTATTGGCCATGAGGTTGCCATGGGCCTGGGACAGCAGTCAGGAAGGAGGACACAATGTGAAGCCCGGGAAAGAAAGGACAAATTAGAACCTGAGATGATAAACTGGAACCTATGAGGACAAACTGGAATGCACATCTGTCTTTCATTGCCATCAGCGTCAGTGATGAGGTGATTGCATGGTAAAGCCAGGGCAATTTACCACACAGGTGCATGTACACTTGGTTAGGGGCTCTGGCTGGAGGAACTGTGTCCTTGGGTGGTCCGCAACGTGAGCAAGCAGGTCAACATACACATGAAAGACCTGCCATGGTGCCTGGAGTTCCACACCCACGGTCAGTGTGTAAACAAAGGCTGTTTGCTTCACTTATGCCTTTCTTTACATGTATCTTGTGCTCAGTAGTAACCTGGAGCCATGCAGGGAAAGGGGCTATGGGAGATGATATTCTGGTTTAGTGGTTAGACAAAGCCATACCATAGACCTCTCTACGTCCCTCCCTAGAATGGGTTCATAGAAACAACTAAATTCTAAACAACAACAATTCTAAATTCAATTTAATCCTTGGCTTGGGACCCAATCTGGAGGCCCTGGAATTTCTAGAAGAATCACTTAGAGATCTCATTCTCATGCCTAAATTTAGGAATGAAAAAGTCAGTGCAATGGGAGATCCTTATAGAAAAGGAATAGAAATAAAGTATTTAAATTGGGAACCATTTGTAACTATACTAATGTTCATGTCTCCTGTTGCAGAAAAAGCAACTACAGTCCCCCCCCACCCCCTTATCTGCAAGAGATACCTTCCAAGATCTGCAGTGGATGCCTGAAATAACCCTATGTATACTATGTTTTTTCCTGTACATACATTCCTATGTTAAAGTTTTATTTATAAATTAGGCACAGTGAGAGATTAACAACAATATTAAAACAGAACAATTATAACAATACACTATAATAAAAGTTATGTGACTATGGTCTCTCTCTCTCTGAATATTTTATTGTACTCTTTTTACCCTTCTTGTGATGAGGAGAAATGATAAAATGCCTATGTGGTGAGATGAAGTGAGGTGAATGGTGTAGGCACCTGAGATAGTGTTAGGCTCCTCCTGACTGTCTGACAATGTGTCAGAAGGAGGATCACCTGCTTCTGGACGGAGGTTGACCACAAGTCACTGAAATCATGGGTACCTGATACTACGGGAAGCAAATCAGGGATAAGGAAGAAACTTGTAGCAATATTAAAGAATTTTCCAAATGCCTTCATTATCTCTGTCCCTCTCTAAAAGAAAGAAAAAAAAAAAAACTAAACAAAACAGAATCGGGGGGACAAGGAGGAAGTTGATTTTTGTATGAAAAAACCAGTCACGCATTCCTTACAAAAAAGCAGCAGCCAAACAGTGAGAGAGTACCTAACTAGTTATTCTCATGGGAGAGACCCTGAGCCGATACTGTGTCCTACACGAGTACGCCTTAAAGGAGGATCAGGATAAGGGTCAGAATCAGTTCTCAACATGTTTGAACAGATAGCTGCGGTGCAACAGCCTTACACCTAAATGAATTGCTGGTCACTGGCCCTAAACCTGGCATGGCCCAGGGCAGGTGCAGGCAAGTGACAGAGGAGCATTCTCTCAGAGGTAAGACGGCCCCCACAGAAGCCCCCTACCAGACTGTAACTGAGACCTCGAGATTAGAAATTATGTACAAATATGCATCAAAAAGAGCACCCGACTAAAAGCGTCATCGCCATCATCACCACTATCATCATCACTGTCATGACTCCTACTACCAACACGATCTGCAAGTAGCAGGACATTTGTCCTAACCAAACATGAAGTCCAGCCAAATATCTATGTGGGCTAAAGCAATTGCAGGTCACAGACCTAATCGATAGAGGTAGAGCTACTGGATGAGGGCCAGAAAATTCTCTACTTTTATTTTTTCCACTTGGTAGAATAAGAACATTATGCTGCATTGGTAAAGACCATTGCTGTGCCTCTTCCCTTTCCAAAAGGCAGGCTGGACATCATTATTTTGGAAACATGACATTTTTCACATTCATGAGTTGGGTTGGGTTTTGTTTTGCTGGGGTTGTTTCCCGTATAATGATTATTCACATACACCTGACTAACCACCTGTCAAATTAAAAGTCAAGGGCCTCCCATCAGGAATTCTGAGGACTTACTTTCTCCACCACGGAGAAGCCCTCATCTGGAGTTACCTGTTAGAACCAGCTGGATCGCCCCAGCCGATTGCAGGCTCACTCTTGCACCATGGTCCTTTCCGCCGCTTCTGAGAGTCCGGGCAGATTCCTGGGAACTCTGATTCCACAGTTGGGTATTTAGTTGAAGTCAATTGAGAAAATGGTGTCATCTCTCTCCCATTTGGACACAGCGTCACAATGAGATCTATCCTAACAGTTTCTGTAAGATGTATTTGACTGTATCTGCTTTTATTCTAAAATCACTAGTCAGAGGTCTAAACTACTGTGGATCACATGTTGTCCCACACAAGTTAATTAGTAATGCCAAAAATGTGCCTAATCATGGATTTTTCCCAGGCATTAAAGAAATATAAGAAGGAGGGATCCCTGGGTGGCGCAGCGGTTTGGCGCCTGCCTTTGGCCCAGGGCACGATCCTGGAGACCTGGGATCGAATCCCACATTGGGCATCCCGATGCATGGAGCCTGCTTCTCCCTCTGCCTGTGTCTCTGCCTCGCTCTGTGTGTCTCTCATGAATAAATAAATAAAATATTAAAAAAAAAAAGAAATATAAGAAGGAAAAACAGCTGTATTGAAACATTCCTATAAACTCTAATCGGCACATTTGGTTTCTTAGTTATTCCCCTACAGTGAACCAGTAGGTATTAAATGTGTGTATGGCAAGTGGTAACAATTCTTCAATTTAAGTGAAACTCCAGTCATTTCAATATTTTTCTAACCTATAAGCAGCTGACTTTAAATTCATCTCATTTTTATTAATGATTATGATGATATACAAAATTATGCTCATCAGTATAAAATAGATACATTTGCCTCATCAGTATTTTATACACTTATTTATACATTGTATAAACTACAAGCACCCACTTAGAAGCATTTCCTGCTATGCTTCACTAGAGAATAAAAATTCTATTTTTGAAAAATTGTATTTGTTTATTGGTCCTTTCCTCTGGTCTCCTGGTTCTCTGACCAAAAAAACCCCTCAGTAATAAGACATAAATATTCAGGGCTTGAAAACACATGACAATGGAGCAACGATCACAATTTTATTTATTAAATATAATAAAAAATGTAATATACACCACCACTAAGAATGTTATATGCCAGGAGCTGTGCTAAGCACATTATGTCTGTTATCTCTTTTAATCCTCCTAACACTCCTATATGTAAGTGCTATTGGTATTAGACCCATTTCATGCATGAATAACATAAGATATAGGGGAGAAGACATATTCAAGGCTACTCTGGTTGTAAGCGGTACAGCTGGGATTTCAGTCACTGTTCTGATTCTAGAGACTGAACTCTTGGCAACCCAGCTAGTCTAGTGATAAATGAGTGATCTTGTAGGCTCTTAACTCGTTATGGATCACTCTAAGAGTCTGATTAACGTTATAGAAACTCTTTTCTCTCTCCCTCTCTCTGGTGAGTGAGCATGCGCGCGCACACACACCCACTGCATACCATTTCAGAGGATTTCTAGACCTCCTTGAAGACATCCAGAGTTTCCTTGGAATCCATAAGCCCCAAATCGTAGAACTCTAATTTCAATATTTCCTTCAGTACCAGTGCAGGGGGAACTGGGTCGCTGCCTGGTAAAGGAGCCGTGCTGTGCAAATGTCAATGTTACAGGAGTATGGAGAAAGAGTGGCCTGGATACTCAGACACCCGAACACCTATCAATGGCCAGAGCAATGAGTCGGGTTCCTCTAGGTCCCAAAAAGAGATGAGGAAGGAATGGTTGTTGTAAGGATACACCCTAGAGAAAGAACCTCACAGAAGTAAGAACAGGAAGCACAGTAGGGCCAGAACTTTCTGAGCATAGAATTGGACCAAAAGACTGTGCAGGTCCCAGACTGACATCCAGATCCCAGCAGCAGGAATATGTGGGTTTGACCCCCTGTGGTCTTTCTCTCCTTGTCCACTCTATTCTCATCTTTCTGACTTGCTTGTTCTTTACCCCAGACCACTTACCTCATCCCTCAGCAATTCATACGTGTGAGTAAAACCTCTCAGTTTTTGCAAACTCCAGTTTCTGCTCCCTTCTAACTCTAGGTGCACCTGACACCTCCCCATTCCGACGTGACTTCGGGGCTTCTTTCTCGTGTCCTTTTCAGCTCCTGTTTCCACCACCAGAATGAATAGGGCTAGTCACCCCATTCTTTCAGTATTTCCCAGTTCAAGGGCCTGATTGCCGCTCATGTTTTTTGCATGACGTCATGCCAAGAGCTTTTTTAACGAGCCTTAAATTTGGCTGTGATTGTGACACATGCCACCATCATCCAGTCAGCTGCAGCTGGTGGTAGAGAGGGTAGGGGACTCCTCTATAGGACTGGACACATCCCCGCCCCCCCCCTTCCGCCCCGCCCAGGCGTGCTTTCCTCACTAGAAGATGTGGGGTGAGGAATTTCCTGTAGACATCCAGGGATAGACTACAGGACAGACCCTCAGGATAGGCTGCTGTGTGAGACTCCAGTACAACTTCCCACCTTTCAAACTGGGTCCATCTACTATCAGGGGAAGACATTTGCATCTGACACCAGCTCAGTCGTGTGCCGTCCAGGATACCCATGTCAAGAGATCTTTGTGTTGTGCTTCAGGACACATCATACCTTTCAGCATGTTGACCAGTTACTCACTGAGCTTGTTATTATTATTATTATTTAAATATTTTATTTATTTATTCATGAGAGACACACAGTGAGAGGTAAAGACATAGGCAGGGGGAGAAGCAGACTCCCTGTGGGGAGGCTGATGTGGGACTTGATCCCAGGATCCCGGGATCACGACCTGAGTCAAAGGCAGAGACGCTCAGCCACTGAGCCACCCTTGTGCCCCCACTTACTGAGCTTTTTAAAGGAGGAAATAGCTTAATGGGCACTGTGGCACATGCAGCACAACTGAGTGATAGAGTTAGATAGGTCTTGAAACATCATCTAATCTATCCACATGTTCTGTGGAGTGGAGGCCGAGTCTGAGAGGAGCTACGTGCCAAGAGAGGACAGTCTTGGCAGTGGGGCCTCGATTCCCAGGCCACTTCTCACTTTATCATACCTGTTCTGTCAGCCACATTGGCTCCTCATTCCCTAGCTGTCATTGAGTGCTACCATTCTGTGGCAAAATAGGAAAACAGGCCCGTAAAACGTGTCACACTATAAAGATTCCATTCCAACTTATGTACATCTATAGGGTCTCTATGACCGTAAATATAGGATCCATTGGAAATAATCCTAGATTAGAAGACTCACTCTGTCACTAAGACATGTGAGTTAACTTCTATTTCTTCTTCTGAGCTATAGCTATTCATTACGCACTCATCGTTTATCCAAAAAACATTAACTGGGTGTCCACTCTATTTCGGGCTCTAGTGTAAAATCCTGTAGAACAACTGTTTTGTTCCTCAAAGAGCTTTTACACTCTAGGAGGGCAATGTAAGACACCTGCTCCCACAAGGGATTATAGAGGCAAATGAGTGGAGGGCAACAGACTCATGGCTGGAAGAGGGTTGGGAAAAGCTTGCCAGATGGACATTTGAAATGTGAAGGCATAGTCATGGGAGCAGTTAGCCAAGCAGGGCAGGGGGCAGGGTAGGCAGATGAGAGAGATCATCACACATCTGGGGAAGGCACAGAGTATGGCCAGACAGAGTTCAAGGGGAAGTCAGGGTGTATACAGCAAGAGATGAGGCCAGCAAGTAAGTGGGAGCCCAGCAACAAAGAACCATGGGCCATCCTCTCTCTTTACCTATTGGCCATGAGTTATGCAGCTGGATTTTGATTTTACAACAGTTATTGTAAAGGCTACATGGGGAATGTGTATCAAGAGCTGAAGACTGGAAAAATGGAAACAAGTTAGGAATCTGTTGCAATGATTTAGGAGAGAGGATGGTGTCCTGGCTTATGGCAGCAGCAATGGGACCAGAGAGAAATGGGCATATTCTAGGGATTTTTAAAAGATATTATTTAGGGGCTCTGTGTGGTTCAGTTGATTAAGCATCTGCCTTCAGTTCAGAGGCCTTGGGATCAAGCCCCAAGTCAGGCTTCTTGCACAGTAGGGAGTCTACTTCTCCCTCTGCCTCTCCTCCTGTTTGTTCTCTGTGTGTGTATGTGTGTGTGTGTGTAAAATAAATAAAATATTTTTTAAAAATAGAAGATATTATTTAAAGGGCTTGGAGATTGACTGTACATCACAGGAAACAAGGCTGTGTGGGGAAGGGGAGGGGGAGAGGGTGCAACATGTTCCTGACCTGGGTGGGGGGTAACGGGCACAAGGTGATTTCATTTGGGACATTAACATGAGGTTCAGATGAAACAGCCACGTATAAGTTTCGTGTAGAAAACTGGACAGGCAATCCAGAGTTCAGCAGAGAGGTTGCCTGGGACTATAATCATCAACATATCTAGGTAAGCGGTACTTAATAAAGAAGAGGAAGGACTGTCAGAGTCACCTCCAGAAGCTTTCTCTAACTGCATGCACCATCCTCTTGAAATTCTCCAATGTCTTTCTTCTTTCCCCAGCCCCAACTGGGGAGGACTCTCCACTCCCAATTCTTGAGCATGTCATAAATCATTACCACCAGTGTATTAAGTGAAGGAGATGAGAACGGGAAACAGCACCCTTAGAGACACAGACATCTAAGGGATGGGTTAAAGGAGGAGAGCAGTGATAGAACGTGAGGAGCATCCAGGGAGATGGACAGAAAACCATCAGAGCAAAATCTACAGAGGTTGGGAGAGGAGACAATGTCACAAAGAAGGACAAGGCCAATCGTGTCAAACATAGTAGAGAGGTGATGTGAAATAACACTTGTTACAGTACCCCACAGAGCCGTGACAAGGACCATGTAAGCATAAGTATATGCAGGTGCTTTCTAAACTATAAAAGAGGGATCCCTGGGTGGCGCAGCGGTTTAGCGCCTGCCTTTGGCCCAGGGCGTGATCCTGGAGACCCGGGATCGAATCCCACATCGGGCTCCTGGAGCATGGAGCCTGCTTCTCCCTCTGCCTATGTCTCTGCCTCTCTCTGTGTGTGACTATCATAAATAAATAAAAATTAAAAAAAAAAAAAAAAGAAACAGTTTAAACTATAAAAGAGTAGGGACAGTGGTTGAACGTCTGCCTTTGGCTCAGGTCATGATCCCAGGGTCCTGGATTGAATCCCACATTGGGCTCCCCACAGGGAGCCTGCTTCTCCGTCTGCGTCTGCCTGTGTCTCTGCCTCTCTCTCTCTCTCTCACGTATAAATAAAATCTTTTAAAATATATATATATGTATATATATATATATAAAAGTATACAACATAAGTATTTACTTTTATAACTTAAGATTCAAGTCCATTCCCACCAGCTCTAGGAGTCCCTCCCTAGACCTTCCAGGCCGTCCTCCGGAGGTGCCCTCAACACCAGTTGAGCTGGCCGGCGGCCAGGCAGTAGGCAGCACTAGCACAGCGCCCAGCCTAGGAGACAGGGAACACGTGCCTGCAGAATGAATGGACGGTTAGGATTGCGTCACTGCATTCCATGATTCTCCTGAACACGGAACAGATCCAGGTTCTATTTTTCAAAAATAGAACCTAATGTGCTTATCCCTTTTTCCTGGCATATCCTTGTTCCTGTTTTATTTCATGCCCCCACAGTTAAGAAAAAAACTAATCAGTTCCTTACAGTTATCAAAAAGATACATTGAAAAGTATTTCCTATGGAAAAAAATTACGTCCTACCGAGAAAAGATACATAAAAAACATTTGCTCCCTCTCAGAACTTCCGTTCTGCTGGGGCCTCGTCTCTCTCCAGAGCCCATGTTTGTTGTCTGACCTCCAGCGTGTTCATATCCAAATCAATCTGAACTAATTTTGCAAGTAAAATGTTTTGAGAACTCACCCTAAGTGCTTTCCTAAATTCTAAACATTTAACATCTGCTTGGCTGGACTCAGTTCCTAGTCTTTTTAGTCTACTTCAATCCACCAATTTGACTTGTCATAATTTATCATTCCAAAATCTCTATTATTTATTGCCCTTGATTACATGATCACAGGTGTTGTCCTATTTGTTTCCCTCAGTGGTCCTTACATTCTCTTGTGAAATCACTCTATCTAATTTACCAGGGGATCATTTCTACTCTTTCTGCAGATTCTGAATCTCGTCCTAGTTCTCGAGTGCATTTTTAAGGAGGATCAACTCAAGAAGTTTATCTTCCAGACTTGAAGATTATCAGGCCATCTACATTTCAGAGTCCTACTTTTTATGAGCAGATATTTTTACGAGGTGGTTCCACTAATCATCGATTCTTCATTCTCCTGTGCTTAATCAGTGTTTCCAAGGCCCAAGATGAGCCGCCGCAGACTCCGAGCACGCACCCCTCCCCCCTCCCCCCTCCCCTCCCCCCACCAGGCTCCTGGTGTGCGCGCTCCCGGCTCGCTGCGGAAGCGCACAGGCCTTCCTCTTTGTCCTTTCACACCCAGCAGGGAGCAGTGAGGGGGCCCCACCCTGCAACCTTTGGTCGGAGCCATCTATTGCTCTCAGCCTCGCCACCCACCCCTTTCAACCTCAGGATAATAGCAGATAGGGAAGGAGGAGCTGGCGGTTGCCTAGCACGTATCATGGTAACATGAACAAGTTTAGGAGACTCTCCTCGGCTTCTGTGTCCACCCCACAACCCACAAAGATGGAATGGATTTCTCTCTCTTCCTGCAGACGTGGAGTTCAAGACAGAAGAAAGATCAAAACAGCAGAGCTGCACATGCCTTGCCCAGATGACATACGGGTGCCTGTAACTGTACTCCAACCCCAGCTCAGGATTTATTAAATACCAAAAGGGTAACGCATCCATATAGGCAGAGAGATCCATAGCTATCAGAAGTCTCAGGAGCAGGCAGCTGGACCCAAAACTCTTCCGTGTTATGTATTTATTCCCATCCAGATCTTCTGATGGTCTCTACCTCTTAATGCCATGCTTGCAGGAGAGAGAAGCTTACTTTACTGGGTTTGGGTCAAGAATTTCAGGACCAGTCAGCTGTCAGGAGCGAAGGGTTAAGATAGACATGGACATTGGGGAAATTACTGTAGACCACGGAGCCAAACTAATTTGTATCTATTGCACCCTAAAATGCCAGCTCTTACTTAGAGAAAATATTTGTTGTTCACCCTCCTGCCTCTCTGCCAAAGGGTTTCAGTCCTCCCAACTGATATGTTTTTCTCCAGCAAACCTCTTAAACAGGCTTGTCCTTGGTCAACAGTGGAAATAAAAACTCTTGAGCTGCTTCACTTCTTTCAGTCTTTGGGAAAACAAAAAGAACAACTTGGAAAAGCCATCAGTTAAAATTTGGGTATGTTGGACGCCTGGGTGGCTCAGTGGTTGAGCACCTTTGGCTCATGATCCTGAGGTCCTGGGATCGAGTTCCGACATCAGGCTCCCCATAGGGAGCCCACTTCTCCCTCTGCTCTTGTCTCTGCCTCTCTTTCTGTCTCTCATGAATAAATAAATAAAATCTTTTAAAAGATAAAATAAAATTTGGGTATGCAAGTAAAATAAGCTATGTAACATCCTGACGCCTCATTTTGGTTATTTCTAAAGTGGAAATAATAATATCTGTCTCTTACGGTTGCAGTGAGGCCTGAATGACACACCTAATGTAAAGCACAAAGCATCTCACCTAGAAAGAGCTCAATAAACAGAGCTATAATTATGGATGCGTGTATCTACATTATCTTTCTTTCAGTTGTATTGCTTTGCTAGGAAATATACCTGCAAGACCACACTAAGCTCAGGATATAAACAGCTGAGTTTCCAATGAACCCACATTCCTTCGTACTGTGGATTAGATCACTAGTATATCTCATAAGCCGAGGTCCCTGTGTGTTAAGAATTTTATCGGTCAGAACCCTGATTCCACCTCTCTCTGGGGCCTTCAACTGTCTCAGGCCTTCTGCTGTACCCCAGGCTCCTCCCCTCTTCCATGCCTGGTACCCAAAGGTCCATAATGGGTAAGCAATTTATTTGTGCCCAAATCTTATCGGAAGGCAGTCTACCAGCCTAAGGGAAACTACCCATCTGGCATAGGTGCTCTGACTCTGGAGAATTACTGGTCCACACTCAACTATATAAAAATCCATTTGTACAAATCCTAAGAAGAGCAAACACTTCACCTGGCAAGCTCTCCAGCAGGGTCCTTGGCTGGCAGGAGCAACCACCCTCACTAGGCACCAACCAAAAGGCCATCCCTGAGCGGTGACAAATCTGGAATTCTCTGGAAGATGCCAGTCCAGGGCCTCCTGCACAAAGGGGACCCTTCTTACTCACTCAGCACCGACTCTGAACACACTGAGAATTGGTTTTGGCTGCAAGGGAAAAGCCAATGTGGCAATGTGGAAAATATAATCTGATGGACAGGATTTGAAATGAAAGACACAATACAGCCCCTAGCTTCCAGGGCCTAAACTCTTACAGGACAGAAGTGTAAATACTTTTGGGAAGCTGAGACCACAGGACACAATATGATGCCACAGCAAAATCTCAAAAGTAGCAAGGGGTTTGAACACTGAAAGACTAACTCCTGTTTTCATACTGTGAATCACCGGGCCCTACAGAGAGAGGAAAAGGTGTATCAGCCAGCATTGACCTTACCTTGCCGGTGCTGAAAAGCTCTCCTAACTGCCTGCAGCGCTCTCTCACAAAAAGATGACTAAGACAAGTTCTGGCTTTTGAGGTGTTTGTACCTGGTGGGGGAGGCTGGCAGGTAACTAAAGTACAAGCCTTACCATGGAAAGGTAAAAAGCTGAGCTCAGCCAAAAGCTGAGCAAAAGCAAAAAGCAGCAGGAGCAGAGAGCTCTAATCTCCCGTCCAGCCAGAAGAGGGGTCAGCCCACCTGGGTCTTGGAAAGACAACAAGACTGGGGGGGGAGGAGAGCTCTCTAAGCAGAGGGAGCAGTGTGAGCAGAGGCAACTCAGAGGGGGAGGAACAGGGTGCAGCAAGGAACCCAGCTCAGTCTGGCCCTGGCAGCAGCCCAGCCAAGTGGGGGTGGGGGTTTGGGAATGGACTGAACATCCAGGAAGATTAGCCTTGACTCTCTGGGCCTTTGGAACATTCCAGATCTGCTTTTGAAAGGAAAGTTTCTGCCATGGGTATCAAGGATGAATTGGAATCAGGAAGAGAGTTGAAATGTGTATCTTTGCATATGTATTTTTTTTTTCTTTTCTGCTATTTGAAAAAGCGATCACAGATGCAAAGTGACAACTGTTCAGTCATCATAGGCAGCAAGTACCTGTTCCAGAATATGTATTTACTCTCCATAGCAGTGATTCTCCACCATAGGGGATCTCTCCACTTCTCCTGGTCTCATTCCATCTGACTTAGGGGCCAAAGCTGGCACCTTCTTGCCAAGGGTGCCCTAATAATCTTCCCCCACCTTCAGTCCAGGGTGGCTTGCACTCTCTGCTGTATCTAGCCCACAGAGTGTGGAGTAGAGAATCATCCTCTGATGTGATGAGAAAAGGTAGTGTGATAAAGGTGATGCAAACAGAAATCCTTCTCCTGCTTTGTAGGCTCTATCAGACCAGATCAGCTTTTATCTAGACATTTGCTTTCCCATGTGCTCCTGGTGCACGGAAGGCTAACTTTCACTGCGAAGAGGTCATTATTACCACCGCAAGTGCACAAGTCCCCACCATCATGTATGATTTGTTTCTGCTTGTTTTTTGTTTCCTTGGTGAATTCCAGATGTAAATAGAATTAAAGGAATAATTCTAAGGGGATGTTGTTAAGAACTTCGCTTTTTACATTTATCATAAAAACACAATCCCATGCCTTGTTGCTAAAATAGAAACTTTTGATGACAATTTAAACATGAAATATCCACCAGAGACAAACCATGATTATTTATAAAAGGCTCTATCAAGAAATTATTTACTTCTTTACGCAATTTCCGCTTTGCTTGTGATTTAAGTCCTAAGAGTATATGCATCTAGTTACTCACGCAAAGTTAATGGAGCTGTTTCTCATTATGTTTTTGATAGTACAGCATGTCGAATCTGACTCTCATCTTACTTTTCCTAATTATTCGTCAGCTTTCCTCACCTGTGTTTTATTTCTTTTGGAGACCCTTTTTTCATTGCATAAGGAAGGCAACATGCAGATCATTCTTTGTGGCTTGGGAATGTTCTCTAATGCTGAAGGCCGTGTTCTGGACCAGGTGCCAACCACTCAGCTTACAAGAGTAAGAGGACTAATTTGTAACTGTCTCCTGCAGAAGCTCTTCCCCGGGCTTCCAAATACTATCCTTTGCACCTGATTCAAAAAGGGAGGATCCCAGTAGGACCTGTTATAATTTCTCAAAGTGCCCCTAATCATCAAACCTCGTCTTTTTCTCCTCAGTGTGGAAGTCACTGTGCTCTTCCCAGCTATCAAATTAAGAAAGAAGCAATTGACTATAGGATGGGTCATTGGCCAGAAACTCGCTCCTATGATGGTGATGGTGAGGAAAGTTCTGGCACAGCACTTCAGACTGAAGAGACTTTTATGACAGATGAAGCCAGGAGAGTATCTGTTATTTTTCCAGCACACTTTCAAGCTGGATGAACACAGCTGATCTCTTAATTCCCAAACCAATGGATTTTAAAGGGCAAACAGTCCCATAGCAAATACTGAAACAGATCGTCCCCGGTGTCATCTTCAGCTACTAGTTTAGATGAGTGTCTTGGAATCAACACAGTGGTAAAGAGAATAAATCTCCCACCAACCACACGTGGGGAGCTGACACCTCCTCGATGCACCACAAACCATTCCTACTGTATAGAGTCCTAATGGAGAAATAAACCTGTCACATAAAAATTTCATTTCCAAGAAAGCTTTATTATCCAACAAAGGGGGAAAGGGTGAAAAAGAGAGACAAAAACTAACATTTTCTGAGCATTTGTACCTAAATGCAGGCACTTTGTCTGTTATCCCTTTTAATTCCCAAACAAAACAAAACAACAGAAAAACTTGTAAGAGACACTTCTTCCATTTTACAGAAAAGGAAATTAAGCTTCAGAGAAGTGACCTAAATAAGCCAAAGTCACACAACTCCTAAAATGTCATGTCAGGTTCCAAATCCTACATTCTCTTATGCCAAAGCCCATCTCCCCTTGAAGGAGCCTGCTAATTTTAACTTGTTGCAAGTAATTTGGTATTGGGTGTATATTCTAAACAAGAGAAGAGGGTGGTAAAGAAATGAAGCTAGATATCCCCCAGTTTTTCACATTACTGGTAAGAGCAGTATCCTAGATTATTGGGGGGGGGGGCTACAAAATAAAAGTCATTTATAGCTGGTGTTCAAAACATTACATAATCATATTTTTGCAACAGCAGCAGAAGTAAATTTTCTTTCCCTAACATGTCTGGTTGTACTAATACTGAAATTAGACTGTGGGTGCTGAGCATGGAGCAACTAATGAAAAGGCACCCAAGAACTTTTATAGAGAACCAGTCTGGAGACAAAGGCTTTGCCACAGATTCCTACAGTAGGATAAAGATGTCCCATGCAGGCTTGGGAACCGGGTGGGGAAGGTGGGGGCCAAAGCAAAGGAATTCAGAGATATAACTTTTACCTTTACATCCTGTCAAATTATATAATCTGAATGTACACAGGCAATTTCCCCAGGAACTTTAGGAAATCATCTGTGTGTGTCTGTGTGTGCATGTCCATGCATACTAGCACACTAGCACACATCCTATTTGTCGCCTAAAGAAGACTTACCTAGATTGCACCCCAGTGCATGGCTCACTTCCAGAAGATCAATTGATGTTCAATTCCAGAAAATAAGCAATAAGAGCTTGGAGCCCAGTATGCTAATATTCACCAGTATCCTTAGAGTCTAGGGAAAAACAAAAAAAGATTTTGCGCTTGGCCAATGTTATGCTGTGGGGTAAAAAAAAAAAAAAAAATCCCCCCACCATCATGAGCAGGGTGGGTCTCCAGCTCTCCAAGAAAATCTTGTGGCCTCTGAGGATAACTCTGTTATCAAGAACCACAGTGGTGACCATCAAACAAACACACATGGAAGTAAATTTCTTTTTAACGGTCATTTTCCTAGAATGGCAAATATCCCAGCATGTGTGTATCTACTTAGAGTAATCACCATATTAGATGTTCCCAATGAATACCAGGTTTGTTCCACATGGTTATTTGAAGAAGTCGTTTGAAAGTGCTAACACTTTTCACACACACACACAAATGGCCAAAATATTTACCACAAAAGTCTACAAAAGAATACTGAGAAAAAGGCATGACACCAAGCTTTGTGGAGATTCCTTAAACCTTGGTCTCCTCATCTGTAAAATGGGGGTAATAATACCCTCTTCTGCCCACGTCATGGAAGTATTGAAATTTTAGAAAATGTGTCAGTGACCAATGCAAGGCATTTTAACTTGACTCACCTCATAAAATCGGCACGACATAGTATGGGATGAGTTTCAAGTGATAGTCATGCCAGTTGTAAAAAAAAATTAAGAAATCATAGTAGGGGGGCGCCTGGGTGGCTCAGAGGGTTAAGCGTCTGCCTGCCTTCTGCTCAGGTTGTAATCCCAGGGCCCTGGGATCCAGCCTGGAGTGGGTGCCCTGCTCAGCAAGGAGTCTGCTTCTCCCTTTCCCTCTGCTTCTCCCCCTGCTTGTGCTCTCTCAGCTTCTGTCTCCCTTAAATGAATCAATACAATCTTTAAGAAACTGCAGTAAGGAAAACATACTTAGCGGCATGCCTGACACTGGAGCAAGAAGAAAAGCAAGAGCAGAAGATGAAATAAAAGCATCTCTTCTTTTCCTTTTCTTTTTCCTTTTTATCCCTTGACCCCATCACCTTCAACCACGCTGTGTAACTTAGTTATGACCTCCCCTGGGCACCCTCGCCTCCCCTGCTGGACTGCACGCTCCTTGGGGGGTGGGGGTGGGGGGCAAGCCATTTGTTCACTCCTGGGCCCCAAGCATCCAGCACAGCCCCTGGCACAGGGTGTCTCACGAAATAATTCTTCAACAAATGGGTGGTCAGGGTGGTAATGATGCGAGGCATCCAGTGCACCTTTGAGAAGGGCCGATGGAAAGGATTTCTGTGGGCTGGTTCCTTAACTAACATTCCGGGGAAAACCCAGTGGCTGCTTTGATCTGTCAGTCAGGACTTGGTGATCCCAGAGAGATGGGTAGATGGGGGCTGCTCTGCACGTGGCTACATGGGAGCGCCCTGGGACTGTGCTTTCTGAACTTCGTCGTGCATCCCCGGACTGAGAGCCCTCCGGTCCCGCCAGGGCCCCGCCACCGGCCTCTCCTCCCCTGGGGATGCGGTCACCAGCACCCCAACACCCCCTCTGTGCTCCTTCAAGGACAAGGACATGCAACTCCCCCACCAGTTGTCCTCTTCCTTCCCCTGGGGCCTGTCAGGCACTTTCCAGAGCAGGATCCCACCTACTTTTCCTAGAACTGCTGTCTTTTATCTACAGGCGCTGAGCTGGGGGGCGGGGAGGGCGTCCCAGGGAGGGAGGGAGGGAGCCCCGCCCTCCCCCCTCCCGCGGGCAGGAGAGTCCCCCCGCCCTTCAGGGGGAGCCCCGCTGAGGACGTTTGTGTTCCAAAGCCTGGTTCCTCACCAACGCTTCTTCTTCTTTTTTTTTTTTTAATTTTTATTTATTTATGATAGTCACAGAGAGAGAGAGAGAGAGAGGCAGAGACACAGGCAGAGGGAGAAGCAGGCCCCATGCACCGGGAGCCCGACGTGGGATTCGATCCCGGGTCTCCAGGATCGCGCCCTGGGCCAAAGGCAGGCGCCAAACCGCTGCGCCACCCAGGGATCCCTCTCACCAACGCTTCTGATCCAACTCACTGACCTTCAGGGCTGGCAGAGACCTTAGAAATCAAATTCGACTGCCCTATTTCAGAAACAAGCCCAGGGAGGAAAACTGACCGGGCCGAGGGCCCCCAGCCAGCGAGTCGGGCGGGAAGCCTCCCCCACTCAGTCCCTCGGTGCCCCGTAGTGCCGGGACTGTCTGTGCAAAGGCACTAGCTTCCCAAGAGTGAACACCAGCAGTACTGTAAAAGCAGCCGCAAAAGAATGCAGAGATTTGTAGGAATGAATCGGATTTTCATAATTTTGAAATGCCTATATCCAAATGAATCCAGTAGTAGTAGTTACTTGATCTATTAAAAAAAAAAAAAAAAAACCTCCTTTTTTTCCCCCCAAAAGGCTTCCCTAGCTTGTTGCTTTAAATAACCTGTTCTCCCTAATGTATGTGAAATATGTTCTTTTTAAAGGTTTTATTTATTTATTCATGACAGACACAGAGACACAGGCAGAGGGAGAAACAGGATCCATGCAGGGACTGGATGTGGGACTCGATCCTGGGACTCCAGGATCACACCCTGGGCCCAAGGCAAACACTCAACCTCAGAGCCACCCAGGCGTCCCTGAAATATGGTTTTCATTCATACACTTTGCTGCTGTAATCTCAGTGCACAATGTAGTCTTGTAAACTGTGATTTAACTCTAAATTTCTTGATATAATCATTATAACAAATGAGTGTCTACTTCAAGAGATACGACCAAGTTTTCCAAAATTGGGTTAATAAAGTTAGGTTTGGGGGGAGGGGCATATAGATGAAATAAAGTCAGTAAACTCCAAACAAATGTTTTTGCAAAAATATGTTTATAAATCAGTGTCATTGAGAGAGTAGAGGTTGCTTCTAAAGTCTGTATTGGCAAATTAAAGAAGACACAAAAAATAAGAACATTCAGACCATGGTACTCTAGAGTTGAAAGGCCATGAAGATGTATTATCTAGTCCAACCATTTCAAAGTGTGGATAAGAAAACAAAAGCCCAGAGCAGGGACTGGCTCACCCAAGGTCAGCGAGGTCTGCGGCTTCCCAGTCGGGTTCTCACTTTATCATAGTTTTCACACTGGGTGGAAAAAGAAAGGAGTAATAGGGTAAGACCAGAGAGGAGCATGGAATTTTCAGGAAATGTCATGCGTTCCACCCAACCAATAGGGAAACTCTCAAAGTGTTTTTGTCCATTCTATTTAGTTCTGGCAAAAGAGTAAATGGATCTTTCAGATTCACTGGGAGAAAAAAAGTGTAAACAAAGGCTGGGTGAGCAAGCAAGCTTCACTGGAGTCAGATTTATTTCCAGGGATCAAGACAAGGATAGGGAGAGATTGCTCATGGGAAGGAATGTGAAGTGTGCCAAAGTCCCAACCAGAGTCCTGAAGTGCATTCTTAAGAAACTTGCCTCTAAGTCAGGGTTCTAAACCCAGAGACTTTGGGCAATGTCTGTAGACATATTTGGTTGTCACAACTGTGGAAGGGGCTGTTACTGGCATCTAGCATATTGAGGCTAGGGATGCTGCAAAACACCCTACAATACACAGGATAGCCCTCCCCCCTACAAAAACACACCGGCCTCAAATGTCAATAGTACCAAGTCTGGGAAGCCTTCTTCTAACTGCTACTTGTCAATCAATTTTCTGCTCAGATTCATCAAAAGCTCCCTTCGGAACCCAAGAAATCAAGTAAAAACTCTCAAGACTCATTGGTTTCTCTTCGGATCTTCAGATTTTTAACTCCCTCCCCCCAAAAAAATCCAGATGAAGAGGAGGCCAGCAGAACAGGAAACAGCAATTTCAATAAAAATACTTAGTGCTGAAAATATATGCGTAGGAGAGACGACTTTCCAGGCACTTATATTTTCCTTGCTCTTTGTTGTCATTCCACCCATCCTTGGTAAATTTGTTTTCGTTTTAAGTGTTACAAGCAGTTATTATGTATTCCAGGCAGGGCTCCCAAGCTGTGACAATTTAAATGAGGGAGATTTTTTTTTATAGGGGAAAAAATGATAAAAGTATAAATGGTTTGTTGAAACACTGAAGAAAAGCTTACCTCAGAGAACAAAATGCTTTTATATGTAGTCTTAATATTAATCCAAAATGAAAATGTCCTTCACTTCAAAAGGGTAAGATTTGGCAGGTATAAGATATAAAAGGGCAAGGATATGTCCCCTCCACATTTAGAAATGTGCATCTCCCAAAAAGGCTTTGAAATAAATAGTATATAAGAAGCTACGAGTAATTTTTAAAATGGCTTAAATCTTTTACACTTTCTACTCAAAGGAATAAAAGAGCTCACAAGGGCACAACAGAAGAACAGAAGGGACCTTGGACGGAGGATATGAAAACTTAGGTTCCAGTCTAGGGTCATTAACATTCCCCATGGCCTTGGGCAAACAGTATTTCTTATGTGTTCCTTTACTCTACAATTTAATAATAATAATAATAATAATAATAATAATAATAGTCTTACAGAGGTTGTTGTGAGGCTCAAAACTCACATTAATGTAAATGCAAAAATAAATGTAAATGCCAGCATGTAGCTTCCCTACTACCCCTTCTCATGCCCCCCTTGCCTCCCACCCCCACCCCACCCCAACCCCCATGTGCAGCACCATTGCCAGTGGACCCCTTTCCTTCAAAATAAGGAGCAGCCACCACTGGCAAGCTTCCAGGGTAGGATCACACCCAGAGCCATGATGAAGAAGAGCTTTTGATGGATTACTTACTGCACACTTTAAAATTTCCTTTTTTTTTTTTAAATTAAGAAGACATTTCTATAAGGTAAGGAATTATTGGGGGCACCTGGGTGGCTCAGTGCTTGAGCATCTGCCTTTGGCTCAGGTCATGATCCCGGGGTCATGGGATCGAATCCCACATCAGGATCCCTGCAGGGAGCCTGCTTCTCCTTCTGCCTGTGTCTCTCATGAATAAACAAATAAAATCTTAAAAAAAAAAAAGAAATTATTGGAGTAGGGTGAATATGGCACAAATAAATATCTTTATAGAAGAGTCCTGACAGGGTGTCATGCCCCTGAAACCAAAATGTTAAATGTTAACTACCAAAGAGAAAATTTGCTTTCTTGAAACTTCAAACAAGCTGTTGAATGAGTGAATGAGTTAGCAACAATTCTGAAGGGGCCAATCAGTGGAATTTATTTACTTTGTGAAGTAGCTTGAAATCTTATTGGTTGTGTCACAACATGAAAGGAGACAGAAAATATGTCTTTGGTTTGCAGGGGGGAGGATCAAAATGGAAAATAATTATTAAGGGAACAAAAAGAAAAAGCAGCACTAGATGATAAGATGGCATATCCAAAAGGAGGAGAGAAATTTCTGGAACATTTGGAAGTTGTTATTTTGTTTATGAGCCTTTGGTATGTTTAAAACAAAACTTTATAGAAGCAACAAAATGGTGGATAAAGGAAAACTAGCTGATATAATTTATTGAGGCTCTCCAAGGGCTTTTGACAAAGTCCTACACAAGAGACTGTTCAGGGAACTTGCCAACCACTGGATAAGAGGTAAAAGGCTGTCAGTCATGAGTTAAAAGAGAGTTAAGAGATAGAAGGGGAAGGAAAGAATAAATGACCAGCTCCCAGCATGGAAAAGAGTTAATAGTGGGGTATCAGCAATCGGTGTAAGAGTAGTATACTCCAGGATATTTATTAACACCCTTGAAAATGAACTAAATAATGAGGAGCTGAAATTTGCCGACTAAACAAAACTATTTTGGTTCCCTAAGTCTATACAGATGGATGTGAGAAACACAGAATCCAAACTCAGTAATTGGGTAAAACAGTGGCAGATGAAACTCAGAGCAGACAACTGCAAAGTATTGCATGTTAGAAGTAGCAATTTAAATTACTCATCCACTCGGGTGAGTTCTGAATTAGTTCTAAACTTACAAGGAAAAGATCTAGGCTCAAGGAAGACATCTTAATGAAGATGTATGTGTGGTGCTCAGTAGAATTTAAAAAAAAAAGAAAGAAAGAAAGCAAATACACTATTAAATTGCAGTAAAAATGAAACAGAATATATGCCAACGTCATACAGAAATCAATGGTGCCCACCTGTTCTACAAGCAGTTAAAATCACCTTGTTTCCGAAGGAAGATGGCAAAAATAGAAAGAAACATCTGATAACACCCAGGAAACTCATTACAAGTGGTAAGAAAAGACAGGCAAAACCTCATATGGGAAGTTTTTTTTTTTTTAAGTTATATATCATTAATAATTTGAATGAAGTAAAGATGAACCTAAGGGGCATATAGGTTTTCCATAAAGGTAAAAACCTATATTAATATTTTTGCAACTTAAATTGTAGGGAGACTAGAAACTGTCTGTAAATGGCATCAAAGACAAATTGAATTTTCTTCTAATATGAGATGCTATGGGCTGGTAGGGGCCTCAGTTGTGCCTCATGGGATCCAGTCTGTCTTCTTTCTTCTAGTTGCTATTTGTCATTTGTTCTAAGATGGGAAATAAGTAAATGTATGTATCATAAAGTCTTATAAATATTATTTCAAATAATAATTTGCCATTTGCAATTATTTAGACCTTCTTCCAAGCCCAGAAAGATGCACAGAGATCTAATATTGAAATTTTGTACCAACTCCAAAAAATAAAGGCAAGTGTCAGGTAAACACAATAGTTAACTCATCGTATTCACCTGACCCTGTAAGTTCCTGAATACACAAATCATTGCACACTCCTTTCTCCATCTTCCCCAAGAGACAATTCATCAATGGATCTGACCATCAGGAGCAATAAGACTGTCCACCCCTGTGCCCTTCTCTTCTCCCCAAATGTTTAAGTGAGATTTCAACTGTGGTTACCAGGAGGTAATCAATCCCCAGGCTTCCAGAGATCAAGCCTCTGCTGACGGAGGTCAGAAAGAAATGCTCTCCCACAATGCCAAGTACTTTATAATTGACCCAGTGCTTGTTGAGAAAATGACGTCCTCACACTCCAGTAAGGATTGCGCAATTGGGCAGGTACATGGAGGGTAGGGGATGTTGGTGGAAACGGTTACTGGCTGATGCCCTTCCTACAGCATTTAGATCTCGCCAGAGGATTGGGGACGAGGTACTGGAGTCTTGGCATTTTTTTTTAAGCCCGTATTTACTATGTTGAGGCAATTGATGTGGTATGGAACTTCAGAAGTATTTTTCCTTATTTGTTTTTCTTCCTGAAACCTAACCCCTGAATCCTGTGGTAAACAAAAATAAACAAAGAATGACCAACAAGAAAATATGAGCAAGAACAAACCAAATATTAATGTAAAAATAGCATTAGAAGCTAAAAATTTAATTTCACCACAGAAGAATCACAGCATAGCATGTTTTTCTGTTTTTAGTCTTGTAAGTGGAGTATAATTATTCTGTAAGGGGTCAGCTTATCCATAAAAAATGATATTTTTTTCAGACAGGCATTTGAATGCTTAATAAAACATTTCTGATAACATAGATATTTTCCTCTTCAAAGATGTAGATTCTTTCTAAAAGAGGGCATAAGGTAACATTTTCACAGCAATTCTGCGAAGTATGAAAGGCAGCACAATTTTCTGGGTGTTGGCATAATACAAGAGCATTATATCAAGTAGAAAGTTACTGCCATGGGTCACTCTTTACATAAGTATCTTCACCTCTACACTCTGCACCGGAATATCTTATAAGCTTCTTTCAAAAGGTAAACACACACACACACACACACACACACACACAGAGCTGTTGAATCCTTTGCTATTTTTAAATTACATCTACTTATCACTTATCTTTGTTCTACTAATGATGATTTGTACATATCCATATTGCTACCCCTACCCCTCACTTGACCCTTCCCCCATCTCTACAGATTCCAGATTTTGTGAATGACAGTATCAACACCACTATCATCCAAACTATTAAACTAAACATACACACCAATGGGGTGAGTGACATATTCAGTATGCTCAGTATTGGTCATCCAAAAGGGCAATTATAATCCTTGTATGGGGGGGGGGGGGGTGCCTGGATGGCTCAGTCAGCTGAGTGCCCGAATCTTGATTTCAGCTCAGGTGATCTCAGAGTAATGGGATTGAGACCCACATCAGGGTCCATGCTCAGCACGGAGTATGCTTGAGATTCTCTCTTTCTCAGCCTCTCTCTCTCTCTCTCTCTAGCAAATAAATTAATCTTTAAAAAAATTAAAAATAAAATAAATAAATAAAATCCCTGTATGGTAAACAACTCATCCAGGTAGGTAGATATTACTTATCTGAGACACTAACTCTCCAGAATATAACCACAAGAAAAAAAGAGTTCCTTAACAGCAAAAATAGATGTCAAAACCCATGCAATTCCCTTTTAGATGAACCCCTCAGGTTGTTGCTCAAAGCCAGTTTGCTTTTTTTGTAAGTTAATTACTATATTGATTGCATAAGAATATTTTCCTCAGTGTAGATCATTCTTGTAGTCTATGAATTAAACCTTCATAGTAAAGTAACAGCTTTACCAACATAGGATTCCCATAGCATATAAACCATCTATTGAAAGTATACAATTCAATGTTTTTTAGTACATTCACAGATCTGCACAACTATCACCACAATCCATTTTGGGATATCTTTATCACCTAAAGAAGAAAAGCCATATCCTTGATCAACCATTCCTCTAATCCCTTATTCCCATCCCTATCCCAGCCCTAAGGAATCACTAATCTATTTTCTATCTCTATAGCTATCCCTATTCTGGGCTTTCATTTGAATGGACCCATCTATGATCTTTGTGACTGCATTTTTTCACTTAGCACAATGTTTTTAATTTTTTTAAGATTTTATTTATTCATGAGAGACACAGAGAGAAAGGGGGGCAGGGACATAGGCAGAGGGAGAAGCAGGCTCTGCAGGGAGCCCAATCTCAGGACCCCAGGATCACACCCTGAGCCAAAGGCAGACACTCAACTACTGAGCCACCCAGGCATCCCTGCACAATGTTTTTAAGGTTTATCCATACTGTAGTGGGCATCAGTCCTGCATTACTTTTTAGGGCCAAATAATATTCCATTGGATGGATATACCACCTTTTACTTGTCTATTTATCAACTGATGGATATTCTGATTGCTTCTATTTTTTTTTTTTTTTTGGCTACTATGAATTAATGCTGCTGTAAACATTCGTGTACAGGACATATGTTTTCATTTCTCTTAGATATACACCTGGGAATGGAACTGCCAGTCATATGTATGGGTCTGTGGATCTGTGTTTAGTTATTTGATGAACTGCCAGACTGCTTCCCAAAACAACTACACCACTTACATTCCCCCCCAAGTATGTGGGGGTTCCAATTACTCCACATCTTCGTCAACATTTATAATTGGATTTTTGACCATAAGCTTTCTGATGAGTGTGAAGTGGTATCTCATTATGGCTTTCACTTCTGTTTCCCTGATGGCTATAGATGTCAAGCATGTTTTCATGTGCTTATTAGCCATTTTTATATCTTCCTCAGAGAAATATCAATTCAGGTTCTTTGCCCATTTTTTTTTAATTGGGAGCCAGTTTACATTTACTTTACACATTATTTTAACAGCTGGTTTTCCAGCTGACAAATAATGAGGAGTAGCAAATAATAAGTAGGGAGGAGCTATTAGAGACAGACATACTAGCTAACCTGAGAAGGAAAAAAAATATGAAAAGCAAACGTAAGACCTCAAAAAGCAGAACATCCTCCAGTCCTGTAGGATAGAAAGGGCAGTGTCAATGGGCCCTAGCAATATCTTTGTGTTACAATATGAAAAAAAGACTGAAGTTTACTGTGATTACCTTATATCTTCTTTATAGGATCATTTCAAACTCTATGTGAACCATTTACAAAGGCTGGGAGGTCTGTAATATAATTTAGGGCTGTAGCAAAGGGGGATTAAACACTTGTTACCAACGGTGTACTCTTAAATGTTTTATAGCCGATTCTCCAGGGAGAAGAAAAGGTCTGATTTTGTACTTCCAGAGCTGATTTCAAGCTACCAAAGTGATGTCGACTGGCACAAGAACTTCCTGGAAATTTAACAACTGGCTTACAAACCAGCAGAAGCCAGCTTGGATATACCACAGCATGATGTGTGACTTATATAAACTAAACACTATGTTAGTCTCTTTACATACATTACCTCATTTACTGCTCTCAACCATCTTTAAGAAGGAATAAGTGTATTCACCCTCCAAACAAAATGAGGCTTAGAAAGATTGTATAACCTTGCCCAGGGAGACACAGCTAGGAAATCCATTCTGGTCTTTCCAAAGACTATGTCCTCCCTGGTATATTAAATCAGGCCTCACTTTTAAGTTAGTCAAAAGCAATTCTTAAGTTGGATTAAAGGTACTTCTGAAGGAGAGTTATCCATTACTCTGATATTTTACTCCTTTGGAATACCATAAGCCTTGACATCAAGGAGCAAGTGAAGTGTCATACAAAGGTATTCAGACCCAGAAGCAGCTCCCTACAGCTTCACCAGAGACAAATGGACAGAGGCCTGTTAAGTGATAAGGCCAAAAGTCAGACAAGAATTTGCAAACAAAGCTTTCCAGCTCCCCAAGCAGTATGGAAAGTGGCCCTGAGTAATCTAGAGGCAGTCCCTTCCAGTTTCATGTTCATCAAGAACTCCTGCCAAGACCAGCCCAGCCCCTGCCAGGGTTGCACAAGGGGCATCAGTTCATGCACATCAATTCTGCATGCCCCTGGTTCATGCATTCCCACCTGCAAAGTCAGTATGATAATCTACCTTAGCGAAGAATCTTATGGGAAAATGCAGGAAATCCCATTTCAGCATAAATTATGTGACAATATTCCCCCCAACCTGCACTGTGCATCAAAAACCAAGGTAGCAACTGACCACACTTTTTGGAGAAGAGAAAGTATATTCTGGAGCTGAACATCACCAGGATTGTATTCAAATAAAACACCAAATTCTCCACCCAGAAGCTAATGATCACTATACTTAAAAATTTGTAATTAGACAAATTGTATGGAAGGAATCACTTATGCAATCAGTGGCAAGTTTCAACTTCTGTTTCCAACCCGTATCAAAGAGGTGGGTTGATCCACCATAGGATAACACATTCCCTTTGCCTTCCCTGGCACTCACTGTGGAATATATTACTTCCATTATGGAAGCCGCTCTTGTATGCTTGTTAGGTAAGTAAGATTTGTAATTCAGCAACCAAGCTTTGGTAATTACCTCTATGCCAGCCAAGGCTCAAACCTCACTACATACCAATGTCCAAAAGGGTTCAATTCTCTAAACAACCCAAGAAAGGTATCAGTCAAGGCTTTGGAAGCTCTACTTTTAACTTATGGCAAGAACATACAGCTATATTCTCTCAATATCTTCAAGAAGCTGGGGCTGTTAATGTACAATACTCTTCATTGTATTTTGCTCTGCTCTATATTAAAACCTGAATGAACTGGATAAAAAAAATATATATATGCGCTTTTCTTTAACCTTTCACCCAACAAAGAATACAATAAACAGTAGCCTCATTCAGAGTTCTTTGGTACAAAGCAGAATGCTTTGACACTTAATATTGCCATGACTATAGGTTTAGTAGTAGACATGCAGGGGAATAAAAGGAAAAAAGGCAAAATAAAGCAGTGATGGACCCCCCCCCCCTTTTCCATAGCCCACATTATTGGCACCCATGTCCACCTTCTGTGGATGGCCCATCAATAACTAAGACTGCTTTCCTGGACATTAAAACACTCTATACCAGCTTTCATCATACCATGCTCTCTTCATCTTCCCTCTATTCCTCTCATGCTCCATTTTGTAGGTTAGCCATGTGGAACCTCATGTCCTTAGGGCCAGGCTTTTGGTTGTTAAGAAATACAATACATTAGTCCAATGAGCTAATGGGAAAAGAATAAAGTAGATGGCACCACTCATCCTCCTGTAGGAATATTCAAACGGCTACCTTGGGCCTTCTGGCGATGATGGCCATCTCTATTGACTTACCCCAAGAATGATTCCAGAGGTGAAGTTCCCAGCGCAGATTGTAAGAAAAGATGACACCATGTCAGGCTTCATCCTTGGCCACTGGAATGGAAATAGTCAAAGGGAAGGTTGGGTGACATGAGATTACATGGCTAGACCTGGCCACAACAACATGGACCTTTCTCAACAGTATGCAGATGGCCAAACAGAAACCTAGCCAGCCTTCCCCGAGGGACTCATTTCCATTCCCATGTCTGTGCAGATTAACCACAACCAACATTTGAGTCACAACACCCAACAAAGTGGATGACTTGTAGAAAACAATGTTTTAGAATTCAAGTACCAGAAACATCAGTCTCTAGCAACAACCCTTATCATAACCAAGATGTTGTGAGTTGTGCAACCAAGTTCATGTGGCTGGAAGGTTCTTTTGTTTGCCAGCCAGGTAAAACAAGGGTCGACTCTTTTAAACAATCTCCCTTCCCCTACATACCCATCATACACAGAATTCCTTTTGAAGCCACTGAAAATCCCTGTCACAGAACAGAGGGATCAGAACAATCCATTTGTTTCTATATTAACGTATGCTCTCCCTCCAACTATTCTAGCGAGTTGCCTTTTCTTTTTCAGACCTCTTGTCAAAATTCTCACATTCCAGGAAGGCTTTTTCTACAATGAGTCTCCTCTAAATCAAAATGGCTCCAGTCCAAAGGTTGTGCCAAAGAAAAATTCAACTAGCTGCCAGCAATGTCTGGCAGTTTGACTGACCTTTCCTTTCTCTATGTTTTTATTTTTTAATTGTCATGTCTATTCCAGTTAAGTGACAAACATGTGAGGTAGGAATTGCTTTTATCCTTGTGTTTTTACAGTGCTTCAGATGATGACTCTACTCAATAAATTGAAAATCATTATTATATACAAATGCATATGCTAATGCATGACCTGCAAGCTCGGATGGCAGAGTGAATAAACAATTACTGGCAAACACCATGGCATGGCATTTCAATGAAGTCATCACAGAATCACTAGCAATTATCTTTGCAAACTTAAGGTGAGGTGTCTGCGGACTCAAAAAGAGAAATGTACACTTGTGTTTTAAAAGGAGAAATCAGACTCAACACCTTCACATCCAGATCCAGAAATACATTATAATCATATCAACACACACATGTGCACACACACACACATACACACAGTCGCATGCCAGGGTGAAAAAGCAAGGCAGTTTTGTTCAAAAAAGAAACCCTATCACGTTAGTCAAATGCTATTCCTCAGAAACATGACAAGATTGATGACGCTGAGTAGAAGGCAAAGATATGAAATAGTATGACTATTGTGCAGTTTTAAGTTTTGTCTTGCTTGATATTGGGCAATTAAAGAAGTACACCCTGAAATCATCTTCTCATCAGGTGGACTCTTAAGTGTTTAGAAGGCCTTTCTCAGTAAGTAATTATTAATGGCCCAGTGTCAGACCAGAGATGCATACCTCATGGGATTCCAAAGCAATTGGTCTTTACCTGATGCTATTTTTAGTAGGGACTTAGATGGTGGTAGAGAATATGGTTATTAAGTTCAGGGATGACATCAAACCGGGTGTGGTACATTCCACTTTGGAAAACTGGATGGAAGTGCAAATGATCTTGATGAGCTGGAGAAGTGGGTGGACACAAACAGACTGAGGTTCTATAGTATAATTCACATGGGAAGAAAAACAAAGCACACAACTGCAGGATTCATTTTGTGATGTCATAAAGAAAACGATCTGGAGGTCACAGTCAACACTAACTATTGGTGTTTCTGCTTCAGCCTTAAAATCATGATTGATTTAGTAAAAGAAAAGCATGAGGATTTTCCTTGATGCCAGTAGATACAGGCTATCCTGGAGCATTCTGTAGTGTCTTTAACCCCACATTTTTACAGTGAGATATGGAGAATGTGGGAGTTTAAGAAGAAATCAATTTTTTCTTCTTGATTACAAGTTTGAAAAACAGCCCTTGCAGAAAATAACTAAAATGATAAAACCATTTAGCCCAAAAGAGTTTGAGGAAAGCAGCTCACCATTTTCAGACCAAAAAGAAGAAGAAAAATAGAAAGAAATAATTTTTAAGGATATTAGAAAATCTTCCTAGCCAAAAAAGCTGTGGAAAAACCAGAGGGTATTTCAATTGGAATCAGACATGCATATGCATCCCTGAAAACTTCAAAGAATGGGCCTTTCCTTGATTTGGGGAACAACTTTATAAGTAGATAGAAGATTAGACTACCTGAGTAAGAGAACAAAAGCAAAAATGGTGTTTCCTGTTTATCTGTCTTTCCCCCTTTTCTTTAAAGGGCAAGTGGTGGGAGGTGCAGAAGGGGAAGACCTATTCACCAGGTTTAGGGATCATCACTTTTCCTTATGAGACCAGATGGCAACTCACATTCCACCAACTATCCATGCTTCTCCAGGTCCCGACACCGCACACTGTTCACACACTTTGTCATGTTGCTTCGGGAATAGTCTTCACAGCTAATTTTGAGCCCCAGAGACACTCCAACACCCAAGCCCTCTGCCATGTCTGAGTAGAATGCACCCTGATTCTTTAAAATTACATTTGGCTCACTCCTACCACTGGGCTTTTGCTCAAACCTTGGGCCCTGATCTGGATGCACAGTAACAGCTTTTTGTCCACTCCCTAAGAACTTCTTACCTTTCAAGACCAGATACCAACCCACCTCTTCTGGAGCTTGTCTAACCTCTCCTTGCCACAGAATTTCTCCTTCCTAGGAACCGAGAGCCTTTATGTACTACCAGTGGCATCCATTCTATACTTAGTCACACACAGCCTTGTGACATCTCAGATACTCTTCCATTACTCTCTAACATGCATTGCGTGTCTGCACTGTATTCCCTCGACTCCAAGCTCTTTGATGGTGAGGATTATGTGTTAAATTGCTTTGTATCCTCCTAGAGCACCCAATTCAGCAAATACTATGCTCATGGTAGGAACAAAGTTAATATTCGCTTCATGAATGAAAGAATGATTAATGAGAATGTTTAAAGAAAATTTGATCTTCACCTAGGAAAGTTTCTATCTTAGAAAACTATTTTTAAGGAGAGACAATTCTGTGAAAAAATAATAACCAATTAAGGAGAAAATATTTTATAAATTCTTAGAGGGAAAAGTAAATATTAACATTATAAAACTCAATAAACCAGTCACAATAATTCTTTACATATAGAAAATATTAAACTGCAGAGTCTCTGAAATTATGTAGATCATAAAAATTATGTATTTGGTGATATTTTCATCTGAGTAAAACATTTCACATCAGCACATGCAATTGTAAAAGCAAAAAGAAACTATCATGTGTATGGATATTGTGTGTATGTCTTTTAAATGATTTGGTCTAATAAAATTTGAACACTTCTTTTTTTTAAAGATGAACATTTAATGTGCATTTTACCCCAGCTCACAACAAACAGCATTTCTGCCGAGGTATCAGAGGTGGTAGCCATATTTAAAATTTATCTAACCACATCTTAGATTTCAAGTTAGAACCGTGGTTCATTTTACAAAAGATAAATATTGCATGATAGTCACTAATCTGGGTTGCATTTGAACCGATGACCTAGAACCTAAAAGCCCCATATCCATAGCACCTTTTCAAAAACTTTGCATGAAGCATTATCTGAGAATGAGCAGACACTGCTATTATAAGCACTGTTCAATTTTTGTTATCTAAATACTGTTAGATGGTTAGATGTTGAGATCTTTGAAAAATAGCAAGAAGGAATTACGATGTACACTGGTTGAGGAGGTTGTTTGACATCCAAGTAAAACTTGTTCTTTGCTTGAGTTACACTTTGAAGTAATTTCCCAGGAACCTATTGCACACAGTAACACAGAATATTCCCCAAATTTCCAAAATAATTCAGGGTGTCCAAAGTTCTTGTAAAAGCAAGTGGAGTAGGTTGGGGGTGGGGAAGTGAATTTTGGCATAAACTATGGGTTTGAGAATCAGTCAAAAATAATAATTTCCTGCCAAAACCTACATTACCTCGTTTCTATCTGAGACTGTATAATAGAAGTCTGTTTCTATACTAACTCTTATGGGATTTCCATTGAAGGCTGGGTACCACCCCCCATAATTCAGTCATGTATGTTTGTCCAGTTGCCCTGGGCAGATGGAGGCAGAAGCAAAGTGGGGGGAACTATGTATTTGACTCTCTTTAAGGTCCTGAGCAGAGCAGCAAGTTGGGTATAATGGAACACCTCCTGCCATTGTCTAGCCAATGATGGCTGGACAGTGGAAGGAGTGCCTAGGGACCATGAGCAGCAGTAATTCTTGTTAGTGGTGCTTCATCTGTTCAGAGTATTCAGAAAAGGGATCTTTACTCTCCTGATTGGAGATTGGAGATTTTCAGGAAGGAACAAGTTATAAATTCAGAGGCAAAGGGCTGGAGAAGGTTCTAATTCATTCTGCCAGATGCAAGCAGAAGATGCAGGCTGAAGAGGGTGACAGCTTGAGGCACTGGTTGCAGGGGGCTGCCATCAGCATTCTTTCCAGCTGTAACTTCATGACGCCACACAACTCGGTTAGCCTCTCTTAACCTGAGTTTTGTCATCTAAAAATAATCTTTACCTCAGGTTGACATGAGAATTAAGTGAAATAATATTTGTACAGTGTTTATCACAGCACCTAGGACATACTAACCTCTCAACTAATTGGGCCTTCTGGGACTCTCACTGTTATTTGGTATAAAGAAGCTCATAAAACATCCAGGGCAGCCAAGATAACCCACACTGAAGCCACGTGCACTGAGGTAAGGCCTGAAATGAAGGATATCTCTAACCAGGTGTCTGGATAAACAGAACAGAGGCTCTGAGCTAGCGGCAGGAGGCCTATCTTTCATCTGTTTTCCCAGCGCCTCTGGCAATGTCCTAGACCCAGGAACATATTTTTTTTTTCTCAGGTATTTCCTGAATAAACTGTACAAAAGAGCAAGGTGCAAGGGGCGGGAGCAGAAGCAACATCTGGAAGAATCTGAGGGACTAGATTAAAGCAATGACAAACTAACATTTCAGAAACTTCTCTTCAAGTCAACCTTCATTCTCTTCAGGATGTATTACCTTGACACGTTTCTTTCCTTCTTTTCCCTACCTTCCTCATCTTTTGGCCAAGATCTGTGATCTCCAAAAACCTCAACCAGTAATACTTGGTGACAATTGCCAAGCATGCTTTCATGCCTTTTTCATTCAGTATTTGTCAGCAGGTGGGAGTGTGACAGATACAGTGCTAGTTGCTCAAAATTTGTGACCCATTTCAGGGATTCTTCTTGCTCATTCAATGAGTGTTCCCATGGGTAAGAGAAACCACAGACCATGAAGAGGAAATGGGACAGACCCATCATCTGCTCTCTAAGTACCCTTTCTTCTGGGCCTGGTAGCACATTAGACCTGCTTTTACTCTTTGTTTGCCACTGGTGTCACTTCCTGGCTGTAGACCAAAGTGAGAGAAGAGGGGGAGGGAGGTGACTTGGAGGGTCTTTTACCAGGATAAAGGTGTATGGATGTGATTCAGAAGTTCTTCTGATGGGAAATAGATCATTTCTGTTTTCATCCCACTTCAAATGCTTGCTCTAAAATTTCAGTCCTTCAAGTGCTAAGGATTTAGGAAGACTGGCTGCAATTAAGCCAAGAAGATACAGAATAATTATGAGGTAAGAAGAAATTTTGCTTTGTTTTCTAATTGAGTCACATACGGACACAGAATTTTCCCCCAAGTCCCCAGGATATTTCATGTGCAACTGATGCTCTTCAAATAACAATAATCATGGACATCCCCTCAAAATTTTTCAAAGCCAGAATACTAGTTAGAAGATTTTAGATCCAGGAGCTATTAAAAAATGGTGACTTAAAAACCAAACATAGGTTACATTTCAAATAAAATCACAATTTAGCATTTCATATCAGATGTATTAATTTCAACAAACAGTACTGTGACATTTATTGGAATGTAAAAGCAATTTCAAACTTGGAAATACAGGTAAAATAAATAGTGAAGGGGCATGCTACAAAAAGTTTCATGAATTTTCCACCTAAAAGCTATGGCAATTCCAAAATTATGCTTAATCCAATTGACATTTATTACAATATCACAGAGTGACTGGAAATCAGAGATGAATAGGATGCAGTCATTGCCTCACAGAGCTCCAACTTACCCTTGCTGTGCCAGGCAAGAAAATAAGCAAGCAAATTGGTATAATACAAAGCAGTGCATGCTTATTGTTGGCAATCATCCCAGAATGATCTCCTAATCCAATCTGGGGAAAATTGGAGGAAGCTTCTCTGAAGATTATGCATAGGCAAATCCTGAAAGAGGAAGAGGAATTTTCCAGGTAGGAACACAACAGAAAGAGAGCAGTGGCAGAAACCACCATGGCACTCAAGGCAGTTTGGTGAGGGTGGAATAAAGCATCCATATTGTGTGGGTGGCAGGGAAGGAGATTGGGTAGAGGCAAAACTAGAAAGTAGGTGAAGGGAGGAACATTGAAAGGCTTGAAAGATTGGTAGGTGGAAATATATCCTGTACCACTCAGGTAAACCCAGTTTATAACTGTAACCTCAAAATAATTCTTAACAGTGCCTCCTAGAATGTTCAAAGGCGTCCCAGACTGATTGAGTGATCATCTTTGCGATTGGCCCTAGAGATCCAAATATAAAAAAAATCTGATCTGTGCCTTCTAAGAGCTCACAGGATTGGAAGAGGAAGACTCAGAAAGAACTACTTATAATACAAATTAAAAGATAATATGCTAAAAAAAATGATAATATGCTGTAAGAATGAGTAAACACTCCCACAAGTGACAACATATGAGCAGAGCTTTGGAGGACAAATAGAAATTATAAAAGAATACAAGACCATTCGAGGCATAAAAGGTCATGCCTTGTGGCAGAAAGGTGAGTATCCAATGTGGTTGGAAGGGAAAGGACCTCCGTGGCTCTAGTGGCAAATTAAAGTTGAAAAGGTAGCCTTGAAGACAAGTAGTCAAGGGCCTTTGAACACCACATCAAGAAATTTGGAGTTGAAAATGTCAGCAATGAGGAGCCCTTGAAGATTTCTAATCAGGGGACTAATGGGATCCAATTTGGCTTTTGAATCAAAAACTCCAGCTTCTCCGTGGAGGATGAACTAGAGCGAGGAGATAGATAATGGCTGCACTTCAGATGGAATGGAATTCGATGCTGCAAATTTCAAAGCCTGATTGCGATCTCCTATGAAGCTTGATTACTATGACTTTGGGAGTCCAGAAATGAAGAAAAGAATAGCCGTATCTATGAATGACGGTAAGCAAGAAATGGAAGAATATTTACAATCCTACGAAGATGTGTCATTCAAACAGTGCAAGGGATTGAGGAGATATTATAAAAGATTTGATGAGCTTACTACTCTAAAGGTTATGGCAATGTTTACACATATAAATTTTATAATAAATCAAAAGACCAAATGAGCCCATGGAAAGGTGTGTGACAGAGCCAGAACTACTAGGAACTTTTGCCTTCACTGAAAGGGATGAAATCATTTTTAATAATGGTGTATTCTAAACTTAGTGAAATATCTGGCAAATTGGGAATTTGAATTTTATTTCAATAAAGTAGCCTGCTAGCTGTTTTCATAACCAAAATAGACTGGCCAGAGCCATAGGAAAGAGAAAAACTCATTTGTCTCCTCTGCTCTCTTACCTTTGATTTTTTTCTTCCTTTTATTTTGGAAGATGGTAACAATGACATTTTTTAAACGAACATAAGTTCAACTCAATAAGCTATATTAAATCTAATGATCAGCAGATGGCAGATAAAGAAACCAGATCACTCTGACGTCCAATTGTCAATGAAAGGTTAAAAAAAAAAAGCTCAACAGAGAAGCCATATATCCCTAATAATAAGATAATTTCCTCAGCTTTCTGAAAAAGAGATTCTGTGCAGATAAGAAGGTTGTGGGCCACATGAGTCCATTAACAAAAGCACAGACTTTCCCATATTCGTACCATAAAGGCTAACTTCTATTAGGAGTTTTCCCCTATGATTCCAACCTTTGAGAAATTTCTTCTACAAAATTAGCAGTTTTTAACATAACAAATAACTTATTTTCATATTGTTTTATCACACATAGCCTTTCCTGCCAATCAAAGTTTCTGATCATTAAAAGAAAATCTCGGGGATCCCTGGGTGGCTCAGTGGTTTAGCGCCTGCCTTGGCCCAGGGCGTGATCCCTGGGTCGTGGGATCGAGTCCCACCCACATCAGGCTTCCTGCATGAAGCCTGCTTCTTCCTCTGCCTGTGTGTGTCTCTGCCTCTGTGTGTGTGTGTGTGTGTGTGTGTGTGTGTGTGTGTCTTTCATGAATAAATAAAATCTTTTTTAATTAAAAAATAAAAAATAAAAGAAAATCTCTGTCACCACACGAAATTGATACAATTTTAGCAAAAAGCAAAGAAACTTGACATTTTTTTTTAACCTATAGGGACTTATCTCAGCTTGATGTAATGATTTCTGTTAGCTTTTTTGAAATACTGAAAATAGCTCAAGGTGTCCATTCCAATGTTTAAGGACCCTGAGGGATGTAGGAGCCTTTCACTGGAATGTTCACACCAGATAATAGACTTCCAGAGGGTGATTAAGAATAAGCAAACCTTGGGGCACTTGGGTGGCTCAATGGCTGAGCATCTGCCTTCCGCTCAGGTCATGATCCTGGGGTCCTGGAATCATGTCCCACATAGGGCTCCCCGCAGGGAGCCTGCTTCTCCCTCCGCCTATATCTCTGCCTCTCTCTGTGTCTCTCATAAATAAATAAATAAAATCCTTTAAAAAAAAAAAAGAATAAGCAAACCTTGTATGCATTATATTCCTCCAACCCCTGTCCATTCATTCTTACATTCATTCCATTTGACAAGAATTTATTGAGCACAACCAATCACGCATTAGGCACTGAAATAGACACTGGCGATACAAAGACAAAATTCCCTGCCCTCAAAAAGCTCACAGTCTAGCTAGAGAAATAGAGACGTGAACAAACCCAATACCATTTAAAAAGAGCTCGACCGCACACACTAATTCACCACTACGGCCGCAGAGACATTGTTTCTTAACACTGCCTTGGGGAGCCTTGGAAGTTTTCCAAAGAAGTTAACAAGTGAGCAGAGACATTACAGTGGAGAAGGAGCCAGCTAGTTGAACAAACGGGACAAGCCTTTCCAGGAAGTGGGAACAGGACATAAAAAGCCATAAGTCATGGAAAAGAGTGAATGGGATGTTCTGAGATAACTAGCAATTCAGCAGGTGAAGCAGTATCGTCTAGTGGTTAAACCCACAGACTGAGACATCAGATCACCTAGGAGAGACTCTGGGCTCCACCACTTAGAAGCTAATGACTTCACATTTGTTTCACCTCTAAAAGGTGGCACTGCCTTCCGTGGGTCCTCGAAGAATTTTAAGTGGGGAATAAGAAGTGACATGAGATGATTTAGAAAGATCACTTGAGCTGTGGTGTGTGGGATGGATTTAAGAAATGGGAGACTGAAGGCACATGGCCAACTAGGGGATTATTGCAATGAAACCAGTGGCACTTCAGTATCACGAAGTGGTAATAGTTACAACTGTGATTGCCAAGTTGAATCTGCTAAGGAAAGAAAAATATTAGTTTCACTCAGTCACACCAGGTCTACAATATTCTGTGAGAACTTCTCTTCCTGAAGTGTTTGTTTTTCTCCTTAGAGCAACAAAGCATCTTTTGAATTAGCATAGCAACCAATGTAGGAACTTTGTTGTCAGCTCAGCGCTGGGGGAATGTTATAGAAAGCCCTTTCTAAAGACTTCCACACCTGTAAAAAGCTTCTCTGCCTTAAATGTGACGACTTAACTAATGGGATAAATAAACCCCCTTTGAAATGCAGAAGAAGCTTCGAAGAGCCTCTAGGAAGTCGTATTTGATATGCACAAGCATCTTGAAAAATAGTTTCCCTCTCCCAGTCCCCACTTGGGGATCAGTGGAAGAAGGTTCTTTCAGCCAGGCAAGAACACCAGCAGTGCTGGGTCTTCACAGCTTGGTCTCCACCCCCAGCAGCTGGGCTTTAAGAAGAGTACAGATTGTAAACTACCTTTTGCCAGAAATCTCCGACTTCCAGCTAATAGAAGCCACCAAGGAAGATGGGGAGCTTGAGAAGTGTAAGCCAGAAATATGGGACCACCAAAGCTAAGGAATCTTGAGGAGAGGATGCCAAAGGGATTCTGTTCACCTGGAATATAACTCTACCATCAGTTGCCCCATTCCTCGAAAAGGGTGTCCTTTAAAAAATTTACTGGAGGGACGCCTGGGTGCTCAGTGGTTGAGCATCTGCCTTCTGCTCAGGGCGTGATCCTGGGGTCCTGGAATCGAGTCCCGCATCGGGCTCCTTGCAGGGAGCCTGCTTCTCCCTCTGCCTGTGCCTCTGCCTTTCTGTGTATCTCATGAATAAATAGATAAAATCTTTAAAAAAAAATGTTTACTGGATAGATACTTACAAAGGGAAAGTCAAAACAGCTTTGAATAAATGTTCTTAGGCAAGGGGGGTGGGGGAATAAAGTATTTGGCCAGAAGGAGAAGACCCTTAGAGGCGAAAGCAAAGTGCCATAATTGAAGCTAGCATGTTTTGCCCAAATGGTTTCTTCACAGCCTCTTAACTGACAGCTCTTTTCCATACTGTAGACCACCCAGTTGTGATCATTTGGTGTTGGACTCGTGTTAGTGGCATTTGGGAAAGGCAGCTGTCTACAGCCCAGGGAGTTAGAAGCAACCCACAGGGCAACTCCAGTCAAATGTAAGTTCAAGGTACATAGTGTTGTGGACACCACTGCTGGAGAGAGTCATGTATTTTTCACCCTAGTCTTCTCTGGAGTCCTTGGAAACCCCTTGTAAGAAGTAGTGGAAAGAAAAAATCCTACAGCATCAATTTAAGGAAAATGGCAATTTTGTTTCTTTTTAATGTCTTTCTGTATTTTCCATGAAAGTTATTTATTTACAACCACGGTTAATTTTCCTATAATTTTACTCTTCTGTAATGTGTTTACATCTGTTGCTTTCACCACAATCATAAAAAATCTACTAGAAATCAGCTGTAAATTGATTGCACTTTTCTAATACAATCTCTCCCTTGGTCTTCCAGCAAACTTCAGTAAAACTTAATCTACATGCAAAAGAAAGAAAAAAAAAGTTACATCCCTATATAAATGTCAGAGGTACACAAAGTCCATGGATACAGAAGCTGTCCTCAAAGAAAGTAGATGGAGAAACACAACTGAGAAACTGTCTCTAATAGGAAAAATAGTCATGTTGATTCCAATAAATGTGAAAAAGAAGGAATGGATCACTTCGCTCAAGTCCAAAAGTAAGCACTCTGTGGAAAGTTTTGATTTTTGACACAGGAAACAAGAAATAAAACACACAGATAAAATACTCATGAATGGTTCAATCTGGAAGTACAAATAGGAGCTATATTAAGGAGAGAAACATATCAGTGGGTCATAGGGCAAATGAAGAGACATGGTTTAAGGAGTAAAATTCAGATGTCTTGCATTGTTGCTATTTCCAAAGTAAATATTGATAGTGAACCTTTAAAAGAATAAAACATGAAAATCTAGTCCCCATGGAAAGATCCTTTATGTGTTATATAGTGTGTATGTGTTTTATGCAAAGCACAAGGAGCCAACATGGTCCTTCTTCGTAGGAATTTTCAATCTAAAATGTGGCAGGACAAGAATAAAGAGGCCTACACTATAAAACTTATGGGAGAAATAGTCTGAGCAATATCATGGAAGAAGGCTATTAAAGGCTTTCTTTGATCAATATATCAAAAGTTAGTGCACCATGTTGAATAAACAACCAGAACATGGAAATTCACCTCTCAGCCAGAGTTGTCTGTCAAAGAGATGTCTTTCATCTGTAATGAACAAAAAATTTATCTTAGGTTTATTTTTTTTTTAAATAAAACTATTCTCTAGTATTTTCTCACTGATGTCATTCAATATTCCTTTTAGGATAACCTACACAATAAATTCCTTTCAGAGTAACAACCAAAAAAAGTGTCTCTCTCCTGATGAACTAGTAGTCCTTTCCTTATTTGACCATGAAAGGCATGGAACACAACATATTTCTTCCTTTGCCTGGGCTACCAGGAAGCTCTGAGAAAATTTGCTTCCCCCAGGGTTTACTGATATCATTACTCATTGTTCTTCTTCCTTTGATGTTTATCTGTCACTGTTTTATTCTTGTGTTAAGATTGTCTTATTGTATCCTTTGAAAGCTGTTCTTTCATTCGAAGTTGGAAGGTGGAAAGTAGAAAGAAAAAGAATAATGAGTATTTTGTTTTGTTCCATTCAGGATAGTGCCGATTACTGTCCTTTCCTCAGAGTGGAGCAAAGGGAGATGAAAGGCCAAAGGATTTTGGAGCAGTTTTTCTGGATTTGGAGAAACAATAAAGCACAACCCTTGCTTTGCAAAACTTAACTTCGGTCTGGAGTCATATTCCATCCCACCGTCTTTTAAAAGTGACAACTAATAATAGAAAGTCTTTTGACTGTGGGGTCAGGCAGACTTGATGTGAAAGGCCAGCTCTGCCATTTGGCAGCTGAATAACTTCAGTCAAACCACTTTGCTCTTTAGGCCTCTGATAATAATACCTTTTTAGCAGAGTTGATACTGAAATTAAATAAGACAATGTAGATGGAAGTGCATGGAATACTGTATGTATGGCACGTAACAGACACTCAGCAAGTGAAGTCTGTGTCCTTTTTCTTCTTCCTTTTACTTCCCCCAAGGGCACCCTCTTTTTCAATTTCTAAGTCATCAGACACAGTGTTGTCTAAGGAGGAGAATCCAGTGTGGCAGTGGATGACAGCCAAAAGCCAGCATTAAAGACTTTTTTTAAATTTTTTTTTTTTAATTTTTATTTATTTATGATAGTCACACAGAGAGAGAGAGAGAGAGGCAGAGACACAGGCAGAGGGAGAAGCAGGCTCCATGCACCGAGAGCCCGATGTGGGATTCGATCCCGGGTCTCCAGGATCGCGCCCTGGGCCAAAGGCAGGCGCCAAACCGCTGCGCCACCCAGGGATCCCCTTAAAGACTTTTTTTATTTATTTTTTTCTCCCTTAGAGCCTCTGTGGGGTTTTTAGGGGGGAGGGGAGAGGGATCCGCAGCCAACTGAATAAGTTAATCATTAACTTTCCTGTTCTTATTAAATAAAATAATACATAACTGCCAAGTTACAATGGCAACTTGACATTCCCATTGTTATCAACATTTGTTGAAATAAATGAAGTCAAAAGCAAAAACAACTAAACCTTTTAAATAGCCTGAACAGTATTACGGCCTATAGGGTTCAGGATTTTCAGGATTTAGTTGTATTAAAACGCACTAGAAAGCTTGTCTTACTACCTTGGCTAACTTATAGGGGTCTGGAGAGCTTCCAGTGGGGCATCACTACTATGGTAGCTAATGTGGTAGCTGTTTCTGAGAAAATCTACCAGGCCTGAGATTAATCTTAGTGGCATCTGAAGCAAAAGGTGCAGTCTTCATAGAGAAAGAGCTGTAGGCAGTGGTCACTGTTTTAGAACGTGATGTGATGAGCCCTGGGTGTTATATGCAATTGATGAATCACTGAACTCTACATCTGAAACTAATGATGTACTATATGCTGGCTAATTGAATTTAAATTTTTTTAAAAAGGAAAAAAAAAAGAATGTGATTCTTAGTTCTCAGGTACAGAAACTCAATTTTTTAGGTGCTTAGCAGACTCTATGGTCTGACACGTCCTAATCAAGATTCAGTTAAAATGTATATTCATGTCTAAATTTATTAATGTTTAATGGGAAAGGGACATGCTTTTTCAGTGGCTGAAATACTTAGGTCCACCAAGTATAATATCTTTTTTACATTTATTACCCTATCTTTATTCTTTGTTTTAAAATATCTTACAATTTTATTTCTCAGTTATGCTTCAATAAAGCTGAAAAAAAAAAAAAACGTTCTTTTGAGAACCATTTATGTAGATCTACATAGGCCTAGCTAGCTTATTTCTTTTAACTGCCATAGTTTTCTATAGTACTGCTATAGTACATTTGACTCATTCCCTTCTTGTACATATGCACAAGAGATTCTCTAATGTATGCATCTTAAGGTAGAATTTCTGGTTTGTAGGGTGTGGGACTTCTGATATGACTGTACCAGTCCACACTCTAGCAGCAACATTTACATTTGCCTCCCCACAATTTCACCCGCATATTTCTGAACAACAAATAATATTAGACTTTTAAATTTTTCCAAACTTATGAAAGTGAAATTAAATCTCATTGGTATTTTATTCTGAATTTTCCTGATTACAAGTGAATTTGAGCATCATATTTATTAATCATTGGATTCCCTGTGGCTTACTGAGAATTGCTTGCTCATTTTTTTTTTTTTTTTTTTTTTTGCCCACTTTCCTATTGGGTGTTTTTGTTTTTGTTCCTATTGGGTGTTTTATTATTAACCTGGTAGCTTTTCTTAAACATTTTTACATATTTACATGGTTTAGATACTTTAGGTAATAATCCTTTTCTTATTGTATGTTACAAATATATTGTTCCAGTCTGCTATTTATCTCTCAATATTATAATCTTATTTGTCATTCAGAAAGCTAAATTTAACATAATCAAAGTTATCAATGCTTTTTATATGTTGCTTAAGTTTTTCCCTATTCTAAAATCTTAATGATTTTTTATATTTTTTTCTTGTTCTAATCCTTAAAAGTTAAATTACTTATCAGAAATTTCATTGGTAGACATAGAATCAACACAGGGGAAAAAAAAATGATCATGAGAAATAGTTGACAGACACTTTGGTAGAGTCACTGAGCAAAGTTTCCCACACAGGAAAGGACACTTCTCAAGGTACCAAAGTTAGCGTTTTTGGTTCAAGGCAGCTTAACACAGCCAAATTCTTACTCTTTAGATTCTATGTCATCTACATGTCATGCTGACCTTCAGTTAACACCTTCAGACAACTTATTAGACCACAGGTTTCATAGTTGGTTCTAATCATTTATGTTACTTGTTGGCTTTTCCAAAGTTGTATCACTGCTCTATTGTTCTGAGAGTGCTTCCCTGAGATTCATAGCCTGGTCAACATTGACTAGATAGATGTGGGTGATCCTATTCTCCCCAGCCAAATGTGTATAAATAATCTCTTGGGGTATTTCTCTAGATAGTTAATCTTACACAATATACATAGTCCTTCCTAGTTTCACTCATTTTCATTGTCTAGTTATACTTCAAAATTCCAGTTATCCCTTACCTCACTCTATGTTCTAAAAATTAAAAGAATGTTGTAATAAACAGGGGAGTTTGAAAAGAACAATGATCAAGTGGTCTCTCTGGCACTGATAAAGGGACACAATTGAGTTGAGAGAATTGCTTGTTTAACTTGTCAATATAATCCATATTGGGCACTTCTCTTTTTCAGATTCTATTTGTCCACTGAGCAGTCTTGACCTGAGTCAGAACTGTCACCTTACCTCCAGGTGTTCTAGAGGCCCAGGTATAGACCATTATTTCCATCTTCTAGAGCACTATGTTTGCCTGCCAGTATTTTCCAAACCAGTGCTTCTGCCTACTGCAAATGGCTCCCATAAAATAATCTGAAAGCAGAATATCAAGATGTTATCAATGGGCTAATTCTACATCTTTGTCTGAACAGGGGTCCCTGGTGTTTCCTCTGCCTCAGAGGCTATTCCTAGCCACCAGTGTGACCTACATGCATGTGCTGGCTCAAGTTCTGATAGTGATTTGGCTTTCTAAAGATTTCTGAGAGCTAAGAATACTGGTGGTCTCACAATGGCAGCCTTTGGTTTGTATGTGAGGGAAGTGTTCAGCTGTATGTAGGTTTCCTCTAGTGCCAGTTGTTTTCTTCATGTTTATCAGCAAGGCATACATGGCAGGGCACAGATTCCAGAAGACAGCTCATATGGTCTCGTGCACCTCTTTCTGGCTCTTGAGTCCCTCTGTGTCTGTGGGAAAGTCCACCTCCCTTAGTCACGATTTCTATAATCTCTAGATGTAAAGGGTTGGACTAGATGGTTTTTATGGGCCCTCCCATCTGCAGCTTCCTGTGATTCCATGACCTTATGAGTTTACTTCAAAAGTTCCATTATTGGCATTCAAGCTGTGGTAAGAATCAAGCACATTTCTGCATGTGGCTTGTGAAAAGTTTCCCCTTATTTTATAGTCGCACTTTGTGCACTGATTACTAGATAAACTAGTCAAGGTTTTGTTTTTGGTTTTGTTTTTGTTTTTTTACTAAGATAAAACATTTTTTACTGACATATAACATCACATTAGTTTCAGGTGTACAGCATAGTGATTTGATATATGTATACATTGCAAAATGATCACCACAGTAAGTCTCGTTAACATTCATAAACACATGCAGTTACAAATTTTTTTCTTCTGATGAGAACTTTTAAGATTTATGTTTTTAGTAACTTCCTTTCTTTTTTAAGATTTTATTTATTTATTCGACACACAGAGAGAGAAAGCACAAGCAGGGGGAGCAACAGAAGAAGAGGGAGAAGCAGGCTCCCCACTGAGCAGGGTGCTTGATGCAGGGGCTCCAACCCAGGAGCTGGAGATCATGACCTGAGCTGAAGGCAGACACTTAACAAACTGAGGCACCCAGGCCCCCCCTTTTTTTAGCAATTTTCAAATATACAGTATAGTATTATTAACCACAGTTGCCATTCTGTACATTGTAACCCCAGGATTTATTATTATTTTTTAACTAGAAGTTTGTGACTTTTGACTATCTTCTCCTATTTCACCCACCCTCCACCCCTGCCCCATCCCCCACCTCTGGCAACCCCCAGTCTGTTCTCTGTATCTATGAGTTCGGGTTTGTTTTGTTTTGAGTCTTGTCTTGTTTAGATCTCACATTTAGGCAAGATCATACATACATTGTATTTCCTTCTCTGTCTGACTTGTTTCACTTAGCATAATGCCCTCAAATTTCTAATGTATATGTAGGTATACCACATCTTCATTCATTCATTGATAGACACTAGGGTAAAGATTTTTGAAAATGTTGGTAACTTGATGCATTTAAAGAAAACTAAAAACTTTCTGGCTCTAGCTGCCTAGGCTCTTTCAATTTTAGAAGCACAGCTACATCAAGTTGAATCATTACCATTATGATTCAGTTGTACACTCTTGGTGGCAAAGAGGGGGTCTAACAGAACCAGCAGTGATGACCAGAGAATAACAGATTGGACACAGACCCATAATTCAATCAACTTCTGGAGCTTCTGAGCATAATTAGTAATGTAAGAGTCTCTTCCTAAAGAATTTTGTTAATCCAATTTATCCAGTCTGCTGTCTATCAAAATAATATATATCTGAACATAGTTTCTACCCTATACTGAATTTAGGCCTATACTTCAAATAAAATAGTTTCTGATCTATGAGTGAAACCATTTTTACTTCCTGAGAGTAGTTTTACTTACCAAAATCTCTCCTCCCCTGGACTAATATCCTTCAGCCTAGTAAAAAGGGAATGGGCTTGAGGATCATGCAAAGCTTGCTCTGAATTCTCACTGTGCCAAAAATCAGGACACAGTGAAAAATAAGTTATGGTTCCCAGGCTAAAGAAGGTTGTGGTGGTGGCAGTGGCAGTGGCAGTAAGGGGGTGACACGTAGGAAAACCGTTCTGTCAGACCTGAGTTTCACTTTGTGGTTCCAGTCTTGCAGCTTGTATCTAATCGCCTCAGATCTCACAAAGCAGAGCTCACCCAGCCTCATGAACTCTGGGCTTCTTCCTTATGTCTGTAGTTTTTCTTCTACCTCCCTTTTAAGGAGGCTCCCTGCTAAGCAAAAAAGACCATGGAAATCACTCCTTGTTTGTGTTATGATGCTTGGGAACTTCTACCTAAATGACTACTTCCTAGAAAGCATCACTGTGCCCTACTACTGCACCAGGTAACATGGGATTACCTAAACATACTGCATGCTGGTTCATCTTCTCTGGAATCCACTTTTATAATATCCTCTCAAACATAGAAAGAAACAGGAATGAGGAGCCCTCCTCTCTAGGCAGAGAACTGATTCCTGCTCAGAATTCTCTTCCACCTGATGATACCATGAAAGACCCATAAAGCCAATAAAAAATCCAGGATCAGTGGCCTAGAGAGGAGAACTTAAATTCAGGGTGGGGGGTGGAGTTTGGAATCTTGAAAAGATGGTGAACACAAGGACTAAAAACATTTTGACAACAAAATAGTAATTTTATAAAGAGCCTTCTAAATTATTTAGCATAGATTAGCAATTATGGAGAAAACTTTGAGAAGGTCCACAAAGTAGTCAACTAGAAAACTGGAAAACATTTTCAATTTCTTTTTTAAAGGAGGTTTTAAATTAAATCTCAATCGCTTAACTGTAAGGGTGAAAGGAAATAGAATTTTTGAGTTTGTGATCACCCACTGTGCCCCAGGTTCTGCTTTTTCACTGAGGATACAATGTTGTGGCACTGGGATAAAATAAAAGTAAGGTCCCTGCCGTCATGGGGACAGTAATCAAAAAGTCACAAAATAAATGTATAACTCCACCTTTGTGAGAAGGCCCATGAAAGAAAATCACAAGGCATTATACATAATAGGACCAATAATGGTGGGCTGGGCGGTGGGCGGGGGGTGGGGGTGTTGGGGGAGAATAGCAAGGCATTATAAAAGATCAGGAAGTAGGATTCTGACACTTCAGAATTTCAAATTATTTCAACAGACCCATTATAGTTATAATTCAGATAAGAGGAAAGGAGGAAGGCCAGAGGATCAGCCACAGCACCGGTATCTTTTTCTTTGGTGATGACACCAAAGACTGGTTTTCAGCTTAGCTGGTCTGTCCATCTGGAGCTGTACCAGATCCTACATTCATCAGACCAGAAGAGACAGATGAAGTATGGCTTCTTAATTTACAACAGGAATATGCCCTTCTAGTGCCTGGAATTCCCATTGCAACTAACTCTCAAGATACCTAGCAGGCCTACGAAGCTGGGGCTTTCCTGATGAAGATGCTGATCTTCTCTTGTACATGTTCATACTCCTTTATTTCACTTCCAGAAGATTATCTACTCTCAAAGTTCTGAGGGTGCTTCTCTGGTGCCTCAATATACCAATTCCAGAAACTAGGCCACATAGCAAATTAGCTTAGAAATCCCTTGCTCACTACAAATTGATGGTGTAAAGATTGTTTACAGTACTTAAAGAACTAAAGTACTTAAAAGCACCCCAAAAATACTACTTAAAATACAAATAATTGACACACTAATACAAACCGTTCTTATCTAGTTATTAGACAGGCATTTGAATGAATGGAAGAAGGAACTAATGAACCAACAAGCAAAAGATTGAACTCACAGACAACTCTAGGGTCATGTATTTATTTGATATAGTAAAGAAATCTGTATTTTTTAAAAATTCCAGTGTAATTAACATACAATGTTACAATATAGTGATTCAACAATTCAACATTACTCAGTGTTCATTATAGTAACCATACTCTTAATATCCTTCACCTATTTCACCCATCTTGTCCACCTCCCCTCTGGTAACCATCTATTTGTTTTCTATGGTTAAAAGTTTGTCTTTTTGGTTTGTCTCTCTCTCTTTTTCATTTGTTCATTTGTTTCTTAAATTCCATTTAAATTATAAGTGAAATCATATGGTATTTGTCTTTGACTGGTTTATTTTGTGTAACATTATATACAAAGTAATGTTAGGTCCATCTATGTTGTTGCAAATGGCAAGATATAGTTCTTTTCCAGGACTTAATTATATAATTATATATATATATGTCTCCCCCAATCTTCTTTATCCACTCCACTCACCTATCAAAGGGCACTTGGGCTGCTCCAGTAATTTGGCTATTATAAATAATGCTGCATCAAATATAGGGGTGTATATATCTCTTCAAAGTAGTGTTTCAGGGACCCCTGGGTGGCGCAGCAGTTTGGCGCCTGCCTTTGGCCCAGGGCGCGATCCTGGAGACCCGGGATCGAATCCCACATCGGGCTCCCGGTGCATGGAGCCTGCTTCTCCCTCTGCCTGTGTCTCTGCACCTCTCTCTCTCTCTCTCTCTCTGTGACTATCATAAATAAATAAAAATTTAAAAAAAAAAGAGAAAAAAAAAGAAAAATTAAAAAAAAAAAAAAAACAAAGTAGTGTTTCATATTCTTTGGGTAAATACCCAGTAGTGCACTTACTGGATCATAGGGTAGTTCTAATTTTAATTTTTTAAGGAACCTTCATACCATCTTCCACAGTGGCTGCATGAGTTCACATTCTCACCAACGGTGCGGGAGGGTTCTTTTCTCTACATATCCTCACCAAACTTGTTTCTTAAAGAAATCTATATTTTTAAAAGAAAATGGATAACATTCAGACATCCCAGTAGTTTAAACTCTCCATTCCCTCCCCTGCTTCAACCACTGACTCAAATTATTTATTATAATCAATAATTATATGATCCAAGGTACTTTTGATATTAAAGCTGGATACCATTAAAACCAGTTTTTTGTTTGTTTGTTTGTTTGTTTGTTTTTGCAACTGGAGTTCATGAACCCTTCATACTATTTAAAGTATTGGGGGGGTCTCTTTTCCTCTTCAAGTACTCTTTAATTTTATGCTTTCATTTTATTGGTAATTTTTAATGAGTTATTACAGGCATATTGTGCATCATCCAAATGACTATCTTTCAAATTTGGATTTGTGGTTACAACTGTGTGGTGTCAAGCCATATTACTTCAAACATTAAACACTAAAAAGAAAAGAATAGAGGTGATTTTAAAATGTAAGTGATACGTTCATACCATGTGGAAACCAAGTGAAGTCATGGTGCAGTCCATACAAGTTTTTGCAATGGTTCAAATAGAGAATTTCACTGCACAGCATGCTATCCATTAGAGAATCAAACTTGATAGAATAAAAATGTATTCTTGTTGCTAGATTCACATTAAAAGCAACAATTTGATTTTGACAAAATCTGCCGTGAAATGCTGTTGATTTTAATTTTTACTGGTGCTCCAGTTTTATTTTTTGTTTAGCATGTAAATGAGTTTTAGTCTTACAGTTGTAAAGGAGCTATAAACACAAGTATATCACATATTGTTTTCTATTTTTACATACTTAAGAAATCTAATAAAAATTATTTAAGTAAGCATTGAAAGCCTTAGAGAGGTTTTTCTCTTGAAAGAGGTCCATATATTACTTTTGAGAAACATTATTTTAAACCAGCATTTTTTTTTTCAATATTTCTGTCCTGTGAGTTTCCTTCTCTATTATTTCATGAGCTACTTAGGCATTCTTTAGTCATTTAGAATTTTTTTGTATGCTACATAAAAAGAAGAGAGTTCATAGAAACTGTTATGTTTTAAATAAATATATTATTGAACTATATTTTGTGGCATTTATTTTAAGCCAATCTTTAATAATATTTGCTACAGAAAAATATAAAAACAAAATATTTTTGTCTTATGTTGTAGACTTCTATTGCATGATTTCTATAGAATCAATTATTAAGGAGGGGCACCTGGGTGGTGCAGTTGGGTAAGATTTCCACTCTTGGCTCCAGCTCAAGCTGTGATCTCATGGGTTGTGAGATCAAGCCCCACTTTGGGCTCCCTGCTCAGTGTGGATTTTGCTTGAGATTCTGTCTCGCTGCCCCTCCCACTCATGCTCTCTTTCTCTGAAATAAACAAATAAATCTTTTTTTTTTTTAAGAATCAATTATTAAGGAAAAGCATCAACTGCATACAATAACATCAGAAAATGACACAAAATACTTTCACTTCTTAGTGCTTTTTAGTTCTTGTACTTTGTACTTAAAAACCAACTGGGGTTTCTAAAAAGAATTTGTTTTGTTTGTAATTAATGAGATAAGATGAAAAGAGTTTGAGGCTCTTATTTGTAAACACACCTCTACTATTGTTATATGTAGCGGTTGAATCTTTATTTCTAATAAATTAAAGGCCAACTGTTTTCTCTTTGCCCTCTGAGTTTTGAGTTCTAGAGTTACGTATTAGTGCTACATAAGAATTTTCATTATAAGAGTATAACCTCTGCATGGGGTGAGCATCATCCTAAGTCATAGGTAGAAAAATTACCACAAATCTATTTCTCATTGATTTATTTTATTCAGGGCCATTTCTCTTCTATCTTAAAAAAAAAATCCCCAAAGTAAAAATAATAAAATAAAATAAAATAAATAAAATAAAATAAAATAAAAACACAGAGAGAGGGACATCTGGGTGGCTCAGTGGTTGAGTGTTTGCCTTTGGCTCAGATCATGATCCCCGGGGCTCTTGGATGGAGTCCCACATGGGGCTCTACGCAGGGAGCCTGCTTTTCCCTCCGCCTATGTCTCTGCTTCTCTCTCCGTGTCTCTCATGAATAAATAAATAAAATCTTACACACACACACAAAACAGAGAGAGGCAAATCATAAGAGACTCTTGACTATAGGGAACAAACTGAAGGCTGCTGGAGGGGAGGTGTGTGGAGGGATGGGGTGATTGTGTGATGGACATTAAGGAGAGCACATGATGGAATAAGCACTGGGTGTTATGTGCAACGGATGAATCACTAAATTCTACCTCTGAGACTAATAATACACTGTATGTTAACTAACTTGAATTTAATTTTAAAAGTATAAAAGAAAAAAGGGGAACAATCCCTACGTGAATAAGAATTAAAGCAACTCAAAGTTGTACAACAGTAAAAGTCATCCCTCTGATGGGGGTATTAAGCTAGAGAGAAAATGAGTTAAGTGCCTGCTCATCAGATGTGGGATGTCTATGAGCTCGGTATGCTCACTCAGCATACACTCATAGACTTAAACTCCCATTTTGAACTGCAAAAACACTTTTAAATCATTTTATTTCCCACTTTTTAAAAAGTAGAAACTGATACAGATTCTGTTACTGCTTTTACAATGCACCCACCTATAATACCAAGTGCCAGTTGAGAAATGCTGATTTAAGCCATTCAACACATCTCTTATCCTATTTCACTGAAGTCTTCATAAAGACTTACTTCCCTCTGATAATCTGCTCTAGTGTTTTAAAATCCTGATATTAAGGAAGTCTTTTACGGGCAAGTCACTTAACCTCTCAGGACCTTAGATTTCTCATTTAGAAAATGAAGGGGTTTGGAAAAGGTTCTCTTTAAAGTCCCTCTAGAATTAGAATGCTATGATTTTTGTATTATCTCAAGCTTTAGTTTTCATAACTGTGTAATATCAGAACAATGTTTTAAAACAAATTCAAACAAAAAATCCTTAATATATAAAGCACGTAAAAGTGAAGCTGAGACCACTCCAGGTCTGCAGAACACAATCTGAAAACCACTGATCTAAAGCTCTCTTTTCAAAATGCTTTTCTTTTTTCTTTGTCTCAGTGGAAAAGGAAAACATCTGGAAAGGATCCACCATATTAGTTTCCCTATATGTACACCAGAACATATGTATTAAGTCACCTGTCAGCTTTTCTTCTCCAGATTAAAAGGCCATTATAAGTCCCATTTCCCATCCCTTTAAAATACATTCCCCCTCTTTTTTTTAAACGAACCTTCTTTAGCCTCTGTAATTCTTTATTAAAATGTAAGGTTACAAACCAACCACAATCTCTGAGAAGAGCCAAGTGTAGAAAAAGGATTACTTCCAGCTCTATCATGTGATCTTCTTACTCCCAACACACTCCAAGTTGTTTCCTTTTTAATAATGACATTCCATGGTTGCCTCCCATTCAACCAACAGCTCAGTTGGGACCCACACTTGTTTTTTGTTTTGTTTTGTTTTTCCTTTTTTCTGTTTTGTCTTTCTTTCTCTCTTTTTTTTTCTTTTTCTTTTTTTTTTTTTTTCTTTTTTGCTAAACTTGTTATAGCTAGTCAAATAATATCCCACCTAATACTCATGTAATTTGTTATTGTCCTCATGGGCCCTTTGAAGTATTTCCTATTGAATATAATTCTGTTTTTAATGGAGCATTTCCCTAATTAGTTAAGGTCACTGAAGTTCTCTTCTGCCTTCCAGCAGACTTCACCCAATTTCATAACCAATGTGAATGTTGCCTAGTTTATTGTTGGAGCTGTAGACTAATCAAATGTCAATTATCTAAAAAGAATCTACATGCGATATGTGTTATGGGATGAATTGCATCCCATGAAATTCATATGTTGAAGCCTTTTCCCCCAGTATCTCAGAATGTAACTATATTTGGATATATGGTCTTCAAAGAACTGACTGAAGTACAACTGGGCCATTTGCGTAGGTCCTAATCAAAGAGACAGCTGGGGCTTCAGCACAGAGATAAGTGGAGGAATGACCACGTATAGAGCAGCAAGAAGGTGATCATCTCCAAGCCGAGGAGAGAGGCCTCACATGAAAGCAAATCTACTGACACCTTGATCTTAAACTTCCAGCCTATAGAACTCCAGAACTGTGAGCAAATAAATGTCTGTTGGTGAAACCACCCAGTATGTGTGGTGGTGTGTTACAGCATCTCAAGCAGACTAATACAAGCTATTCTATGCATGACATTGTACAGCTCCTTGGGGCTCACCAAGGAAGTTCTGCCATTACAGAGAAGGCTACAGGAGGGCAAAAACACACATGACTCAAGCCAGAACAAGTTCTAAGGGAAGATCTGAGCAAAGTGCCCTGAAAGCAACAAGGAAGCCAGAATTTTTTCCATTGGGGGATTGAGGCTGGAAACAGGAGACATCACCTGAGCAGAATCTCCTTCAAAGATCAGGAAAATTCCAATAATGGGAGGCAAGGCAAGAGGATGGCAATTGGGGAAGGGGACAGAATTTTACGAGTATAAGCTACACTCATGCTACACCTGAGGATAAGGTCGGTGGTTTGTAAACCTGTCTAAACATCACAACTAACTTTTCAAAAAAGAAGCTTTTCAAAAAATATAGATCGTCAGGCCCCACTCCTAATGTGCTGAATCAGGAGTTCTAGAGAGAATGTCCTAGAATCTTTATTTTAAACAACTTCTCAGGTAAGTTGTATCAACTTCATCAAGTTTAAAGATCTCTTTTTATTTTTTTTAAATTTTTAAAAAGATTTCATCTATTTATTTGACACAGAGAGCAAGCAAGCACAAGCGGGGGAGTGGCATGGAGAGGGAGAAGCAGTTTCCCCACGGAAGCAGGGAGCCCAATGCAAGGCTCAATCCCAGGACCCTGGGATCATGACCTGAGCTGAAGGCAGACATTTAACTGATTGAGCCACTCAGGGGCCTCTAAGGATCCCTTTTAATCAAAACATCTGAGTGCCTGCTCCCTCTCCCCCGGTAACTAGTGTATTTCTTCTATTGAGTGAGAAAATACATAAAGACAGAAAAAACCTATTATGAATTTAGTGATGACTTCAAGTGAATTTGTATTTTATTACATAGAACCATATCTACAGGTTTAAAACTGATATGAATATCATTTTTACTGAAGCACATGCATGTAAGACATTATTTATTCAACTTGCAGAAATACAAGGTTGCATATAGGGCTTCCAAATCCTTATTAACCAGGAGTCCTCACCCTGACGCTAAAGTCCATCCATAGTCTGGATCAAGAACTATGGATCCAGTGACAGGTCCTAACCCAAATTATGCGACAGACCAATAAAATATTGGATTTTCTACCACAGACACTGCAAATGAGGGAGAACAGAAGTGGAAGAGGGAAAAGGCAGAAATAGGGACTGTCACCACACCTCATGCTCAGATAGATGACCCTGCCTTATTACGGTGTTCACACGGATGGTGGAATAAGATGACAGTAGCATTTTTCTCACCAGCTAAGATCTGGGGGAGGGGAGGGGAGATTATAAATAATAAATAAGTGTAATAAAAAAGATATGTCTGTCTGTTTCTCTCCCCTTTTCCCTAATTGCTCTGAGAAGGTGGTCATTTATGTAAAGTACAAAATCTAGTACTAGACTCCACCTTCTCCCCCAGCCCCACCCCCACTCCACCAGCACCATGTATAAACTCTTCCACGGAGGTCTTGGAGCTGGGTCCTTTAGTCACTTAGACTTTCCTCGACTCAAGGTTTCCTGAAGCCCAAAGCTTACCTCACAAAAGCTCTGCTTCGATCCAAAATTCACACCAATAGGGGCCTACTTCCATACCTCAATAGTCAGTGACCCCCAGATGAGCTGTCTTCCCAAAGAGATCACAGTGTTGCTCAAGTGCATGATAGGCCACAGGCAGACAGTGGTACCCTGCTGGTACCCTGCTGTTCTTTCCACTAGATTCTTCTCCCTTCAGCCTTGAGAGTAACCTTCACCAGAAAATCTTCTCTGACATTCCCCCTCATAAATCCTTAATTTAGGGGGCACCTGGGTGACTCAGTGGTTGAGCACCTGCCTTTGGCTCAGGTCATCACGACCTGAGTATGGAATCCCGTATTGGGCTCCCTACAGGGAGCCTACTTCTCCCTCTGCCTGTGTCTGCCTCTCTCTGTCTCTCATGAATAAATAAATAGAATCTTAAAAATAAAATCCTTCATTGGGACCCCTGGGTGGCTCAGCAGTTGGGTGGCTGCCTTCGGCTCAGGTTGTGATCTCAGGATCTGGGATTGAGTCCTTCACTGGGCTCCTTCAGAGGAGCCTGCTTCTTCCTCTGCCTGGGTCTCTGCCTCTCTCTCTCTCTCTCTCTTTCTGTGTGTGTCTCTCATGAATAAATAAATCTTAAAAAAAAATCCTTCATTTAGTTTTCCTCAATATCTCTGATATATTTCCTTCCTTCCTTCCTTCCTTCCTTCCTTCCTTCCTTCCTTCCTTCCTTCCTTCCTTCCTTCATCTATTTAGGAAAAGACTAATCATGCTAGGACTTATTTTAGACACTGAATGAACAAACAGGCAAGGTCTTCACTCTTCTGGGGCTGCCGTTTTAGGAGGGGGAGAGACAGCAAAAAATTCAATATGCAGTACACCATGTGGGGACAAATGCTAAAAGGAAAAATGGAACAGTGTAAGAAAGCAAACGGGGATATTGCTATTTGGGTAGGACAGTCAAAAAGACCTCACTGAGGTAGCGACTGAACAGAAACATGAAGGAATGAATGTAGGTTGGCAGGATATCTGGGAAGAGAGTTCCAGGAAACATCTTTTTTTTTTCCCCCCCACAGTGGCAGGGGTCTTGTGTTATTCAACTCCTCCTCTACTGTTACAGGTTGAATTGGGTCACTCCAAAAAAAAAGATATGCTGGAATCCTAACCCCAAGTACCTCTGAGTGTGACCTTATTTAGAGATAGGGTCTAAGTAGAAGTAATTGAGTTAAAGAGAGGTCACCAGGCTAGGCCCTAATCCAATATAACTGCTGTCCTTATAAAAAGGGAAATTTTATACAGAGATAGGCACATAGGAAAACACCAGGTGGAGATAAAGGCAGAGACGGGGTGACGCAGGTACAAGCAAAGGAACACCAAAGACGGCCAGCGAATGACCAACTCTGGGAGACAGAAATGGAGTAGATTCTCCCTCAGAATCTACTCATAGGCCTCAGAACCACATAGCCCTCAGAACCAGCCCTACCCACACCTTGAAATCGGAATTCTAGCCTCCAGAACTGTGACAATAAATTCCTGTTCTTTAAGCCTCAGTGGTGTATACGAAGTTCGTAGCTGTCTATTGCTGTGAAGGTCACACGTAGACCACTGCCTTGCCTCGTTCAGAAGGGGTTTATCTTTACATGGGCCTCTGGGTACTCCTAGATGACTATAACCACCCCTTAACCGGATACCTTGCTTCCAGGCTTACTTTCCAATCCATTCTACACAGTTCTGTTCTGATCTCTCTAAAATGAAAATGTGATCATCTCTCTGGTTCACAAACCTTCACCTGCTTCTCTTTGTAGGATACAATCCAAGTTTCTCATCTCGGGAACCAAAGACAACATGGTCCGGCCGGATTTGCCTCTCCAACCTTGCTTCTCTTATCTCTGCCCCCTGCTCTGGTGGCCTAACTTGGACTGGGGCCTCAGTTTAGTTACCACCTACACAAGGAAGCCTTCTGAAGGCCCCTAAGGCAGGTTAGATTGTCCCTCCTGTGTATTTTCAGAAGTCTGTGTGTGGAATGCTGTTGTTGCATTCATTACAGTGGCCCAAGGCCTGTTTGTCCATCTCCTCTTTTTGAACATGAGTTCCTTTATTGGTTGTTTCTCTGGGCACTAGGAAAGTGCCTGGCTCTTGGGAAACATTCACTGGACAGATGAATAAATGAACAGAACATGCCGTGTTTTAACCAGCTGGTCCCAGAACTAAATTTTTTTTTTTCCCTTTAAGGAGGTGGGGGACGGGGAGGTGACCTTTCCAGAGATTTCCCAATAGCATGTGGAACCAGTGGAGTTGGATGGAACTGCACCTTTCCTTAATGGTTGCAAGAAAAATTTAGATTAGACACTCAAGAGCTGGTCCTTGTGTCGCAAGACACTGCAGTAGAAGGAAGGGAAGTAAACAATCCCTCCGAGTCTAAGGTTGACCAGTATTTTGGAGCTTATTTTTTGATAGGCAGTGGCACTTTGAAGTTTATTCCCAGGCTCTGATTCTGTAACTTCAAGTCCCTGACCTACAGGTAAAAGTGGTGGGTGGACAGGAGAGGAGGGGATTACTGCAACCAACAATGCAATGTGTCCTGTGCACGAGTCTCCAAAAAGTAAATATTTTTGAGGTTTAAAAATTACTGCACACACACACATAACAAAAGAAATAATTGCACCCACAGTTATAAATGCTGAAGAGCTGGGAAAAAGAAAGAGAGGAAGACATTAACAATGTTTAAATATAGATCTATTAAATAAAGTATATTTGCATATTAGGCATATATCTCTATATAATCTAACTAGAGGAAGACAGAGGGGCAAGAGGTTAACGTAATCAGGATTCGCTCTCTTTTGCAAAATTCCTGCAAGGGTAAATGTATCAGAATTTCCAAGCCTCAAAAAATAGGGCCTAAAAAAAGTCTTGTGAGCACGAAGGGAGAAAAGGAGGAGTGGAGGGCGGGGGACTGGCTCTTCGCAGCAGGAAGTCCTCAATGGCTATCGAGTTATGAAGAAACAACTCTGAACAGAAGTCCTTATTCGGAGCGCTAAACTCGCTTTTGCCACATAAAGAGCAATATAAAAGCTCGGAGCAGCGTCACCACGGTGTTGGGGAAACAGCTCGGCTTCCCCAAGTGAGAAAGCAGGAGAGCTCCGACCGGGTAGGAGCCCAGACCGGCGTAAGGGGTTTTATTTGCAAGTCAATGAGCCAAATGGACGCCCGGGCTACTTGTGCCGCGTCCTGGGAAGCAAGGTTACGATTATCGCCTATTGCCCCGCTGAACAATTTCCCTGAAAAGGGAAGAGTCCCAGCAGTGTGTGCGCGCGCGGTGCCATACGGGACGTGCAGCTACGTGCCCACCTCCAGAACGACTTTATTTACAAAGCGATTACCATGTTATCTATTTGTTTTCCTTTTCCAGCAACAGCAGCTTTACTCAGCCCTCGAATTTCTTAATTACAAACCCGTTCGCTTCTAAATCAACCCCAAATCGTCAGGCAGAGCCCGGAGGGAGGCTGTGCAAGTTTGCACACACCCCCACCCCCCGGATCAAGGGCAACAGCAGAAGCAAGAAACTGTGTATGTGCAAAAAGGTGGATCTGGGGACGAGGATCGCTGAGTTTGTTTACAGAGCAGAGACGCCTCAGCTCGGATGCCAAAGCTACCAAGAGCTGCAAACGCAAACTTAGCAGAAGCACACGTACCCCGGGAGCGGCGAGCGGGCCCGAAAGCGCGGACCGGACTCCCCGGCGCGGGAGCCGAGGCGGCCGGGCCCGCGAACGCGCTCCGTCCACCTGCAGCCGCTGCCGCTCCCCGCCCCCAGCTCCTGTCCTTGAAAGGAGTGGGGGGGGGGGGGGGACGCGTTTACAGGCAGAAATATCTAGATCAGGTTTACCTAGTGCCCCTGTAAAAGCACAAAGGCGCAGCCCGGGAAAGTGCGTTCGGGGAAGGGGCATTATGTGTCCGGGGATTTAAAACCCCACTCGGAAAAACACAGCCATTCTTTGCAACCCGGGAGCGTGTGTGTGTGTGTGCGTGTGTTTGGGGGGGGGGGGGCGGGTGTTGCAAAGCCGGGGAGGCAGAAGGGCACTGTGGAGGAATGGGGCGCTGAGCGAACCCCCTTTCCCCGTAGAAGGCGCCTGAGATCGCTAGGAGAGCCGAACGGGAGAGCTGGGGGCGGGGGATCCGACCAGAGGGGAGCGGTGCGGTTTTCCTCGCTCCTCGCTCCTCGCAGGGCAGGCGCTGCGCCGGGGCTGGGGGGCGTCCAGGGGCACTTCCTCCCTGCCCCGGGCACAGCCGCGCGGGGCCCCCCGTGCGTGCGGCGGGAAGAAAGCACAGCCCCGCGGCAGCGAGGCGGCGCCCGGGCCCGCAGCCTCTGCGCACGTGCCTCCGGCCGCGGGGACGCGGCTCGCCCACCCGGTCCGGCGTGCCCGGGGCTCCGCAGTCCGCGTTTTGCCGCCGCCCGCCCGGGAGGCTCTCGCTCCGCCCTTCCTGAAACCCTTATATTAACTGTGGCCAAAGCCCTAAGAAACACAGCTCATTGTTGGCAGCTGCCGGGCGGCCTTACCGAGCAGTGAGGGCAGCGGAGGGGAAATAAAAGGGAACGGCTCCGATTCTGCCCCAGCGGCCGCTGCAGGACCTCGGTGCCGACGTCGCGACAGCGAGCGCCCTGCACACCGGGAAGGCCCCCTCTATGTGCTGCTGAGCCGGTCCTGGACCCGACGATCCCGCCCTCGGTCTTTGGAGCAGAAATCGCCAAGACGGAAGGTAAGCGCGGCGGGCGACGCTGGCTGGGGCGCCTGCCAGCCCCGTCCTCCGAGGGCTGGGTTTGCCCGGAGGAAGAGCGCGAGGCGGAGCTGGGGAATAACAACAGGATGTGCAACAACAGGATGAGGAGGGCTGATTTAATGCCTGAAGTTCGCGGCGGGGCTACGGGGCACTTCCTTTATGAGGCGACTTCGGGGAGCAGAGGGGGGTGTGGGCCCGGGTCCGCCCGCCCGAGCGCCGGGGAAGGGGCTGTTTGTTCGGCGCCCGGCCCTGGGGTGGGTGGCAGGTCCCCCGCCGCGGCGGGCCCGGCTGCACAGGCTACCGGCCGGATCCCGGGGAGAGCGAGTGGCGAGGGGTTGCGCAGCCGACGTGCGTGCGGGCAGCCTGGGGGGCAGAGGCGCGGAAGAGCGGGGTGCGCCGTGGTGGGCGGCACGTGTGGCGCGGGTGCTAACCGCCTGCCCTTTTCGCTTCCAGGACTGGAAATGGCAGACCATATGATGGCCATGAACCACGGGCGCTTCCCCGACGGCACCAACGGGCTGCACCACCACCCTGCCCATCGCATGGGCATGGGGCAGTTCCCGAGCCCCCATCACCACCAGCAGCAGCAGCCGCAGCACGCCTTCAACGCCCTGATGGGCGAGCACATACACTACGGCGCGGGCAGCATGAACGCCACGAGCGGCATCAGGCACGCGATGGGGCCGGGGACTGTGAACGGAGGGCACCCCCCGAGCGCGCTGGCCCCCGCGGCCAGGTTTAACAACTCCCAGTTCATGGGCCCCCCGGTGGCCAGCCAGGGAGGCTCCCTGCCGGCCAGCATGCAGCTGCAGAAGCTCAACAACCAGTATTTCAACCATCACCCCTACCCCCACAACCACTACATGCCGGATTTGCACCCTGCTGCGGGCCACCAGATGAACGGGACAAACCAGCACTTCCGAGATTGCAACCCCAAGCACAGCGGCGGCAGCAGCACCCCCGGCGGCTCGGGCGGCGGCAGCACCCCGGGCGGCTCCGGCGGCACCTCGGGCGGCGGCGCGGGCAGCGGCAACGGCGGCGGCGGCAGCGGCGGCGGCAGCGGCGGCAACATGCCCGCCTCCGTGGCCCACGTCCCTGCTGCAATGCTGCCGCCCAATGTCATAGACACTGATTTCATCGACGAGGAAGTGCTTATGTCCTTAGTGATAGAAATGGGTTTGGACCGCATCAAGGAGCTGCCCGAACTCTGGCTGGGGCAGAACGAGTTTGATTTCATGACGGACTTCGTGTGCAAACAGCAGCCCAGCAGAGTAAGCTGTTGACTTGCTCGAAACCACCCCGGCCAGAAGAAATCAAACACCCCCGCCCCCACCCCCAACTTCGGTGTGAATTAAAAAAACATTCCCTTAGACACAGTATCTCGCTTTTCAGATCTTGAAAGGTTTGAGAACTTGGAGACAAAGTAAAACTATAAACTTGTACAAATTGGTTTAAAAGAAATTTGCTGCCACTCTTTTTTTTTTTTTTTTTCTGTTTTTGTTTCGTTTTTGTAGCCTTGACATTCACCTCCCTTATGTAGTTGAAATAATCTAGCTAACTTGGTCTTTTTTGTTGTTTGTGTTTACTCCTTATTTCCTCACTTTCTCCAGTGCTCAACTGTTAGATATTAATCTTGGCAAACTGCTTAATCTTGTGGATTTTGTAGATGGTTTCAAATGACTGAACTGCATTCAGATTTACGAGTGAGAGGAAAAATTGCATTAGTTGGTTGCATGAACTTTGAAGGGCAGATATTACTGCACAAACTCTGCCATCTCGCTTCATTTTTTTTAACTATGCATTTGAGTACAGACTAATTTTTTTAATATGCTAAACTGGAAGATTAAACAGATGTGGGCCAAACCGTTCTGGATCAGGAAAAGTCATACTGTTCACTTTCAAGTTGGCTGTCCCCCCTCCCCCATATGTACAGACAATAATAGGGTGTGGAATGTCGTCAGTGGCAAACATTTCACAGATTTTTATTTTGTTTCTGTCTTCAACATTTTTGACACTGTGCTAATAGTTATATTCAGTACATGAAAAGATACTACTGTGTTGAAAGCTTTTTAGGAAATTTTGACAGTATTTTTGTACAAAACATTTTTTTGAAAAAATACTTGTTAATTTATTCTATTTTAATTTGCCAATGTCAATAAAAAGTTAAGAAATACTTGTTTTCTAGAAGTCATTTGGGGGGTGGTTGTTCCTTTTGGTGGCTTTTTTTTTTTTTTTCCTCCTCTTTAAGTTGAACACTTTATTGATGAGAGTAAGCATTCCAAAGGATAAATTACAGGACACTAAAACAGGTCATGATGAGCTTAAGTGGAGAGCAGGATTTAACATAATTGGCATAATGCTTCATTGTTATCATTGTAACATGCCTCTTGGTGTGGTTTAATCAGAAGCTGCAAAGTTGTCAAAGAGCATTTTTTTTTTCTTAATTGCCATCATATTCGAGTGTACTCCAGAGTTAGAAAGGTCTGTAACACCAAATATATTTTTTTCACAGTCTGGGAGGGGGAAAACCAAGTGTTTCTGGTTATACCTGATTCAACTACACAAATGAAGGGAGACCGGGAATAATATACTGGGAGATTGATGAGGATGGCATTGGACATAAATCTACCTTTATCTCTAGTGACGAATTTTATTTCTCAGCAAAAGTCCTAAGGAGAGGCACACATTTTCTAGCTTAATCTCTGAAATAGCTTCTGACTGGTTTATAGTCCTAAGAGGAAGAGGGGGCCAGAATTCCACCTTGAGGCTTTCTATTTTGTTCTATAATATTTAAAATTTACACAGGGAGGTTGATTCAAAGGTCAAATTACAGTCTTCACAAGATGTTCCCTCTCAAGCATGCCCTATTTTCCAGAATTCCTGAGCCTTTTCTGTTACAGGAAAGGGGTGCAAAGGACATAGGGATAAGATTGTTTTAATTTTACCTAAACGTGTTATCAAGAAGACATAATTATGGCTAAGTAGGTGTCGAGTTTTGCCTTATATAATCAAGTAAAAGAAAAAGTATTGTTAACATCTCAAGTTATCCCAGTTTGAAGATGGAGTTTTGTTTTCCCTTTCATGTTTTCCTTAGCTTAGCTTGTAGGAGCAATACATCTACATTCAAGAAAAAAATTCAGTCTTTTATATTTGACCCACTGGAGAAGTAAAGAAATAGAGGTTGAGGGAAATCACACTAATACTTTAAAAGAGCATTTCATTTAGACTCTTAGATTCTAATCTTAAATCCCATATTTCATAATAAAAAAATCAGAGAAGGAAACACAGAAGTGTTAAATTACAGTGAGTCTGGCGTAAAGGCTGATTTCAGTATAATTCAGATCACCTACACTATGATTCTATTTCCAAGGCAAGCCATTAAAATTAAGATGCACACTCCACTGGGCTTTTTATACCTCTATAATTGACACTTTCTTATTCAAAATTATGTTCTAAATAAATAATTTCTCTGAAAACAAAATCATTTCAAACTCTTCACCCCATTTTTAAAAACCCATCCAGATTTCCCACATTAATAGTTCAAGCTGAAGTTTTCTTCAGCTAAAATATGTCAATACTAAATCTGCAATCAGCAGTAAATCTTTCTGGCTAAGCATTTTCACAGTAAGTTTTTCTTTCCTTCCCCCCCCCCCCCCTTCCCGGCCCCAGAGGCTCAAGTGAAAAAATATGTTTGCATACATATTAATACAGCAATTCTTGTTCTTTTTCACTTGTGCCAGGAAAAAAAGGAAAGCTTTTGGAGGCATTGTTTTTTGTTGTTGTTGTTTTGTTTTTGTTTTTGTTTTTTTGCATAAAGAAAGACGCAGAAGAATAGTCTTGCCACCACCCTTCACCATTTATTCTGCCAGGAAATAAGCCACAACACCTGCTCTGTCACTAAATTCCTCCTGCTGCTCTAACACCGGAACACGTATGTGGAGATGCAGAGCCCAAGGAACTATTATTAGATCCTGAGCCCATCTCTACCAGAACAGAGGACTCAAACAGAGGAGCTGGTTTAAAAGCACAATTTCTCCTCAGTGCAAATACAAGCCTCCCCCACCCCCCATTCATTTGAATGATCTATTTCATTAAAACTCTCTCTTGATCAACAATTGAGCAGATTCTATGGGATATCTGCAGGTCTCTTAAGCAGAGGAAAATAACTCCTTGTTTGAACAACCTGATTAATGAAACCTGTACAGTGACCTAGATCACCGGGCTACTGGCGGACATTTGCAAAACCTTTTGTGGTCTTGCTTCCTACTAAGTTGCTTATAGCATATGGGGAAATTTGACCTCTGTACCTTGGCTGTTTTTCAAAAAGTTCTAATATGGTACAAGAGAGCTTCTGTTCTTTAAGCTTTGCACACAAATAGACACTCCACGCTTGATTTTTCGAGATGAGATCAATGATAAGCAAGAACATCATAGAACATGTCAGAAAAATAACACATTGATAAAAACTTGTCCCTCTGCCTTGTGGCTGCTAAAATCCTGGGGCCGGGTTTTTGCTGGAGCTGATAAAGCCGTTACAACTATGGATGCGTCTTTGAAGGACAGTTACCTAATCACCACTGTTTATGGGGTGCTAGGCTAGAGCACTAGTACCAGAAGGCTGACATCTATTGTGAAGTTTATGGTCTCCATGACTTTTACTACTGTAAATGCCTGGGATAGCTATAAATTGATGTCAACATTAAAGGCCAGATCCTTTAGAGCAAAATATTAATCCACTAATCTATTATGGGTGGCCGGCTTTGTAATATAAACTTTGTAGTCCCAGACTATTAGGTGTTTTCGCCCCCTTGTGGAATTTATTTAGAAGGTCAAAGGAAAACCATTTGCTCAAGAGGGGTTTTTTGTTGCTCTATTTGTTTGTTTACCATTTCTGAATGCTTCATTTTCTTTCTTGAAGCAAACAGCACATATCTGAGCAACAAATTTTTTTAGCAAAGAAGAATCCTAAGTAAACTCCCTTTATGAAAATAAGAGGCTTTTACTTAACTTACAAGGAAATGTACATAATTGAGATTTGCCTCACATTTCAAAATATGCACTGGTTAAGGAATTTTCTTTAATAAAAGTATAGTGAGCAGTGCTTTAGCCTGTCAGCTGAAGCTGATACTCTGCACCCTCACAACAGAACTGTTGATTTGGGACAAGTGCAAATAATAATGGGTCTGATGGTAAGGGTTTGGAAAGGTGGAGAGCCATATCTAGGAATGCAGAATGCAGTTATCTGTGTTGGAATGTGACCAAGCCACAGGCTCTAATCTTGTGAAAGGGCCACAGGATGTTTAATGAGAATGAGTGTTGCTGTCTAATTGATTCAGTAAAATTTACTTTAAAATAAGCTTGGCAGATAACATTGTCTCCAAAAAATAAATAAATTTAGAATTCAAGGAATTTAGGACCCAAGCCATTGGCAATTTTCTCCTCTCCAACCGTATTGTTTTGTTAGCACAAAAGAGGTATTACACAGCTTCAGAGATGGTATTTATCATTTTGGTACTGTACCACAATCATCAGAATCAGAGCTCCCAGGCAGGTTGAAGCAAGAGAACAATAGGTAGCACACCAAGTGACTTAGCCAATGAACCCCTATTATCATGTGTTCTGTTTGTCTTTTCCCCCCAGAATAGAAGAAACAATGGCAATGTCAGAATTTTAATTGCCATGGACTGGCTTAAATTACTTGACCTATTTTTACCCAGCTAGGAGAGAAATGATTCTGTTTTGTCTGGTAGCAAAACTTATAATTTAAATTGGAAAAAGAAATATAAGGATATTTCTCTATCAAATACTTGTACTGTTCATAAATAGTTGTAGTTTGCTGTATAGTAAATAAGATTCACATATATTTTTGAAAGATTGTAAGGCATCTGAAATAAAGACATTTTCCCCCCTCGTTGGAGAACTTAAATTCACAAGGAATGCTAAATAATGAACTGAAAATATTCTGAGTTGCTGGTGTGATTTTCCAGAGTATTTTGCTATGGGTGAACATAATAAAAGAAAAGCTAAGAGCAATCGGGGTTGCTACTGAGTTGGAACTGAATCCACGTTGGTCCTTGGGAAAAGAGTATCAACCAACACCTTCCATGCGATCTAGGAAGAGATGATGGTTTCCTTAGTGCCTGGATCCTTATCAGCTACTTCTTTCCCCCACATGAGCATTAACCGATGTCAGAGACAGCCCCAGGAGCCGGTGGGTGGTGCTTTTTGAGAATTCTGCTTGGTTAAACCGAGACACACAGAGTGAACTAAAGCAGACACAAGGCAAACGATGAGTAGTATTATGGCTTTATATGTTGTTGGTTTTCATTAGGCTGAACTAATCTGAAAGATTAGTGAGGCAGGGAACAACGTGGGTGAGAACAGTGGTTCACAGGATTCCTGGAACTTTCCCGCGGTCTCACCAATGTGCACATTTTAGGCTGCTGAACAAAGCCGACAAGGGATTCTGACTCCAAAGGAGCCTGTGGCAAGGGTAGGTTAGTGCGGTAAGCCTTGCAGGAGATATGCAAAGAGGCGAGTGGCTTTTGAAAAGTTAATAGTGCTAGAGAATCCTGCTGGTCTATTCTAGAAAGCTGGGGGGGTGGGGGGAGCAAGAATTAGGCTTGAGTAAAAGTCAAACGGGCACAATACCAGAAAAAAAGTTGTCAGAGGTCAGCCAACCCTAGGGTGTGATATTATTTTATGAACACTTGTAGGGGACAGGATGCTAGAGTAGAGGAAATGTGATCAGGGCTATTGCAGCCTTTTCTTTTTGTGTCTCCCTAGGGACTGATAGAAAATTCAGCCTTGTAGGTTCTTTAACTAGCTGGATCACAGAACTTTAAAATTTCTGGTAACCCACCCTTTTTTGTTGTTGTTCTCCCTTTGCTTCATGACAATATCTTCATGCGGGCAAACACATAGCACTTAAGTTGTACATAATAATCTTTAGGTCACCTTGTAAACATTGCCCCGTTACATTGATTTTGAATAACTATTGAAAGGAAGATCCTGGATGCAAAATGATGGCTAGTTCCATATTTCTTCTCTTTACCATATGTATTTAGCAAATATATGGACAATGGAGCCGGTAGGTCAAAAATGATTGAACTGCTATGCCCCTAATATGAACCTAAAATAAATATCCAAATGTTTCTTAGATCCCTGTCTGCCACCATGCTTTAAGGCAAAGATTCTCAGCTAGGTGGGGCCACCCCTCTAGGAGGCAGATCAGAATGGGGCAGAAGGTATAGGGAGTAACTTGAAAAAACAGATCCCACACTATTATGTATTTGGAAACATGTTTGAATACATATTATTTCAGTAGGACTTTAAAAAAAAAGATTTATTTATTTATTCATGAGAGACACAGCGAGAGAGATTCAGAGACATAGGCAGAGGGAGAAGCAGGCTTCATGGAGAAGCAGGCTCCATGCAGGCATCCCAAAGTGGGACTCATCCCAGATCCCAGGATCATGACCTGAGCTGAAGGCAGAAGCTCAACGGCTGAGCCACCCAGGTATCCCAGTAGGACTTTTTAAAAACTTTATCAACCGATGGGGCATAGACTAAAATGGTGAGAAACACTGTTTAGGCTACATGATTTTTACCAAATCGGAGAAATTCACCCTTCAGCGAGCACTACTTGACAAATCATTTTGTTAACTGAGTTTCCCATGACTGAGCTGACTTTGCTGAACATCTACTATGTGATAGGCAAGGTGGTAGGCACTTTATATGCAGAGTTTTATTTAATTCTCACAATATTCCTGCAAGGTTCACGTCACTATTCCAATATTAGGTAAGGAAACTGTTTTTTACAGAGGAAGTAAATTACTCAAGGCCAATACAGCTGGTAGTCCAGAGTGGTTTTCCAGATCTTGCTTTTGGTACATAACACTACCGTTGTAAACCAAATTCCTCTTATTCTTGGATGTCACAACTGGAAGCTCATCAGTCAATTTAATAACGTGCTTCAGGGGGAGAAATAAAAGCACTACATTAGAAATACACAAATGATGAAGTATACTAACATAACTGAGACCTGGAAATACACGTAGTTACATACTATTTCTTTTTGGGATTCACAACATTTGGGTCTGTATTTTTCACATCCAGTCTAAAGATTCTTCTAAATTAACTTTGGCCCTGACAGTGTAAGGGTAGCTTAGATGGTGAGTCTGCCCCATTCCTTCTAAACAGCGTCACCACGTTCACACCTCCAGCCAAATGAAATAGTACCAGCGATTTAAAGTTTGATTTTGTTTTTTTATTTCTTGATTGAATTACACATTGCGAATTAAAAGTTTCTTTTGCAAATTAAGGCAACACCTTAGCCTTGCCAATTCCATAACCTACTAAATGAGAACGTCAATGGCTAAATTCTTCCACGTAAACAGAACCACCTCACGACTTGACACACTGCCTGGAAGCAACTATGATTTAACATTGTAAGAGTTAGGGTGATTTCAGAATATTAGCATGCAAAAAATAGACACATCTCAAAATAAAGAAAATATAGTATTTAGTTCTTTTACAGTTACATAAGCTTCCTCAATCTATCTAAACTTTCTTGATGTAGGTATAAGCCCACTTCCTTTGCTTTGGTCTTCTTTGGGAACAGAAAACTTTTCCATTAATAATTATAATAGAAAGAATAGTACAACAGGAGTAAAAACCATGGGTTGTAGTCTTAGTCTTCAATTAAATAGCTGGGTAATTTAATCACTGTTGGCTCAAGTTTCTCCATCAGTAAAATGAAGATATATGTTTAATTAATATATCCTGTATTCAGATTCTCATGAAGGAAACATAAACCAATTCCTATCATTTTCTTCCTCTGGAAAACTGCAATATAATGTCATAAAACCCCTTCAAAATCTTTGCATCATTCCTTGCCATTCTTTTTCCAAGATAAATGTGAGTCTGAGGATGTGCCACAGGTGTATTGCCAGTCAAGTCAACTCTTCAATGGTTGGAATCATCTCTATACATGTCTCCCTTCACTGCCATAAGAAACACTAGAGTTGGCTACTGGGATTTCTCAAACTGTAAGCAAATGCCAAAAAAATTACCACTTGCAAAGACACAGGTGACTATGTAACATTCTTGGCTGATGCAGTGGTTGAAGTATATATATATGTTCTGAAAACAGTTTGATCAATTCTTCATTTAGGTTCTGCTCCATTTTCTTACAGGTTAATTTCATTTTTGCAACCTCATAAATCTCAGATGCAGAATAAATATTTGGGCTCTCTTTCCTTCAAACAACTCTTCCTGGACCACCATCATCATCACTACCATTGTTATTTCTTTTCTGGAAAAGACAATCCTTTATATAAAGTTAAAGTACAGGAACCTAGCAGGTGCTAAACACTGTAAGTTCATACTTCAGAGTTATCAAGCAGGTAAGGCAAAAAACTGAGCCACTGTGCCCTTTCATTTCCTTTTCCCCACCTTCCCAACACACCATCTCTTTCTGTTTTATACCACCGCATTCCTCCCGTTTGGAGAATATTTAGCTCGATGACAAACAGAGTCATTGAAAATAGTTATACAGAGGAAACTGCACTATAATACAGAACTACCCAAGAAACAATTATTGACTATGTAAAGGTGAAGTAGCTGAAGAACCATGTTAAAATATTACAATAAAACATTCGTTCTTTTCACAGCTTGGCCACTAGGTGTAGCTGATGATCCATAAGTTTATATTTACACTTCAGTCACCCCGCCAGACCAGATTGTCCCAAGTTTAAAGAACTTGCCTCCTGACCTGGTGTTTGTTTTACTTATTGAAATGTAAAATGTTCCATGTGACCTATTATAACTTTCAAAATTAAAGGTAAGCCAATGACACCTCAACATACTCTGCCTAGACACTATTGCTCACTACAGTTTGACAGAAATTGGAAATGGACAAATGGTATAATGGTATCTTTGAACAGCACTCCTCTCCAACTCTCCAACACCCCCCCCCCTTTATCCCCGTTCCCTTTCCAAAGTGCTCTCACCCAGCCTTTTGTTCACTCAGATACCAGTGGCTCAATTTTCTGTCCTACTGGGGATATTTATATCTTAGGAGAGAAACTCTGGAGAGAGTACAACATTTACACTGAAGGAGTGTTTTGAATGGGAGGTTTCTGTGCACCAATCTGAAAGATTGCTAGGTCTTTCTCTGCCTTTCTCTGCCCCTTAAATCTTTCCTCTCTCTTGTTCCTCATCTTATCTCTCAAGCCAGTGCTGTTTGATGTCTTCTATTAAGCCTTTTGCTCTTCCGTTAAGTATTGATGTTCACCAGACTTCTCATCTCACCCTCACTTACCAATTCCATAAATTCCTAAAGGTTCTGATATGATCAGAAAGGGTTCTAAAACTGAGGATTCCAATACCTGGATCTTTTTAGCTCCAACCTCCTTCCTACATCCTGCCTCCTACATGCGCGCGCTCACACACGTTCCCACCGGAGAGCCAGTAACGACCTCCAGTGTGAGTGAAGATAACCTCCACGTGCTTCCACTCTCCAGCATTGAGTAGCTCTTGGCTATTAAGTCTTTTCAGCAAAAGCCCCAAACATTAGACATCATAGAGCAGAAACCAACCATGCTCCTGGTACCCTTTCTGAATTCCTGTCCCACAGAATCCATGAGTATCATAAAATGGGAAGTTTGGGGTGATTTGATAAATAGCTATCAAAACTGAATAGTACTTATCACTATCTCTCAAAATATGTAATTTGCTTACTCAAATTATTTCTTGATTTCTGTCCTTACTTTAAATTATAAGTCCTATGAGGATTAAAAATTTTGCCTATGTTGTTCATTATACCCAGAAGAATACTGGTGTTTGGTAGGTGCTTAATGAATATTTGTTGAATAAACAAATGAGTCGATGAGTGAATGAATTCATTTCACCTTTATTGTATCATTCTCTGCTCCATCCCCCTTCTATTGTCTTAGTTCAGATCCTATGTCTTACTTAGACTGCAATAACTTCCTATCTGGTCTCACTACCCCGATTTTACCCCCTACCATCCAAGCTTCATGCTTCAGGAAGAGTTATTCTAAGATACAGATTTGATCCTACTACTCAGGCCCAACTAACACAGTTCATATACGCAGCCATGTTCATATTATAATGACCCTGTCTCCGAGTAACACCAATCATTGGACCATAGACTGGTAGCTGTCCAAAAAAAATTCTGGCCAGGAAATTCCAACCAAGACACAGAGAAACTATAGTCAGATCACAGTGGTGTTGAAACAAATCATCTTGAGGTGATTCCAGGATGTCCTTTGGGGGTCATATACTCATATTGAAGACCAGAGAGGGACACCTGGGTGGCTCAGTGGTTGAGCATCTGCCTTCGGCTCAGGGTACGACCCTGGAATGCCTGGATGGAGTCCCACATTGGGCTCCCTGCGGGGAGCCTGCTTCTCCCTCTCCCTGTGTCTCTGCCTCTTCCTCTCTGTATCTCATGAATAAATACATAAAATCTAATTTAGAAGAAGAAGAAGAAGAAGAAGAAGAAGAAGAAGAAGAAGAAGAAGAAGAAGAAGAAGAAGAAGAAAAGAAGAAGAAGAAGAAGACCAGAGAAAATAACCTGTAGAAGTCCACAGGAGAGGACACTGGGTCAGAACAGAGCAATACTAAAAGACCATATAACCCCAAATACAGACGGAGAGAGAAAATACATCTGTCCCCAATGGATTTCTAACCCCCCAATTCAGTCCCCTTGACACTCACCTGTGCATTGTTCCTATGAGATATCCTCAGACTTCTTTATTTGTTCTAACTTGAGTGATTTAAAGAGGAACATCTATTCTATTACTCTGTGCTCTTGCATATGTTGCTCCTTCTGCCTGGGAGGCTCTCCTCACTTCATTCTCTCATTGAAGTGTCCTTCAAAATCCATTTCAAGTGTCTTCTCTCCAAAAGATCTTTTCATAGGACTCTCTACTTTGTGGCATCCCTATACCTTGTAGATACCCCTATTTATTTGTATTTATCACACAGTACTACAATTATTTCATAAGCTCCTCTTTTATGCTTTGCAATTGGAGTAGTCCACTTTATCTGGGGTTTCACTGTCCATGGTTTCAGTTACTTATAGTCAACATGGTCCAGAAGTAGATGATGATACATCAAAAAGTCAACAGGAGCCTAATCCTAAGTCACAATGTCTATGTCATGTCATTTACCTCACTACATCTCATCACATTGGCATTTATCATCTCACATCATCAAGAGAAGAAGGGTAGGTATAATATAGTAAGATATTTTGAGACAGAGACTACACTCACATAATTTTTATTACAGTATACTGTTATACTTGTTTTATTTTATTAGCAGTTATTGTTGCTAATCTCCTACTGTGCCTAATTTGTAAACTGAACTTTATCATATGTATGTATGAGTATATATATATAGGATCCTATACTATTCATAGTTTCAGGCATCTACTGGGGGTCTTGGAACATATTCCCCATAGATGGGGGAGACTGTATATATATTAAGAAATATGCAGCTATATGTAGCAAACAACCTGATTTTGTCTTAAACCATAAGGAGATGTATTAGCCATCCTCAGTCAATAGAAGGAAAGGCTCTGAGGCTGGTTAATTCACTGATTCAACAATGTCTACAGGGACTTGGGTTCTTCTTTTTCTTTTTTTTCTTTTCAAGATTTTATTTATTCATTCATAAGAGACACAGAGAGAGGCAGAGACACAGGCAGAGATAGAAGCAGGCTCCCTGTGAGGAGCCCAATGTGGGACTCGATCCCAGGACCCCAGGATCACAATCAAAGGCAGATGCTCAACCACTAAGCCACCCAGATGCCCCGGTTCTTATCTTTCTATTGGGATATTCTCACTGTTGGCTTCACCTTGGACTAGTGACAGGTAATATTAGCAGAGCATTGAGATATATGGACCCAACAATCTCTAAAAGAAAATTTTTCATCTTTCTGTGGAAGAGGAAAACTTTTCACAGAAACATTCATTCTCTTGTGTATCATACCACATACCCCTTTCTGAACCAACCACTGGGATTGGATTTACCATGGGATGGGAGTAAGAGTTGACTGTAACTAATCACTTGGGGTGGAGTAGATAAATACTGGATCAGTAACTCTGACACTAGAAGAGTTAAAAGGTAAGCTGATTCTTTCTGAAATTGAAGGCAGAGATTTTTTACTGGAACTGAACAGGACTATTTTTCAAGTTGTATTTTCAAATAAGTCTTCTTCATATAATAAAGATGTATAGCCAACTAAATGATATTATAAATCACTCAGAGTAAGTTTTTTTGATAAAGGTTCAAATGCCTTCTATTTGTTAATATAATCATTTTTAATATAAATGTAATCATATATAATATATTGTGAATATATTTGTTAATATAAATAAATAAATATCCTCTTAAAAATAAGATATAATCATTATGTCTTCATTTCTAGCCCTTAAAAATTCCCTTGTTAATATGACTAATAAACAATTTCTCTGAGCCAAGAAAACCATGTACACGTTGGCAGGTGATTAATCTCAGTGCAAAATGAGTGGAACCTAATATTTATGAACAATTTATTGATAGCTATGTATATGGTCTATTTCCATGAATAGATGCACTGGCCCATATGCCAAAGCCAAAAACAGAATAATATTAGTCTGGTAAGATTGAAACAGGGAATAAGAGAAATCTAATACGCAACAGCTTTTGTTCTATCCTCTCATTGCCTGCCCTACCTTTCCACAATATATCCTGGTCTGCATTCCAGTCATGGATTCCACTTGAGAATTCCCTTAATCTTACTTGGCCACAGTGACTGGTGAGAGCTACCCAGATTGACTCAACTGAACCCATCATCATACCTCATCTTCCTGGCTGCAGCTAATTTGTCCACAGATAACAATGGATCCAGTAAAAACCTTCCCAGGGAGTTTTTAACTTCACAAAAGACAGATCAAGTTTTAATCCCCCTCTAGTGATGAAATTGAGCTTGGAAACTGCTGTGAGCCTCACTTCCAGCTCTGTGGAAGAAGCAATGTGAAGAGAGAAGCAGAGACAAAGAAGTGATCTGTTACCATATAAGTCCCTGACGCCTACTTGCAATTTTGCCTTTCCTGGAGTTTGGTTACATGAGACAATACAATTTCCTGTTTCTGAACTAATTTTAGTTGGGTTCGATTACATGAAACAAACTCACTCTGACTAATATATACTAACACAAGTTTCATCTTAATTTGGGTTGTTTTTTAAATGTTTCATAGAAATATGTGTTTGAGGGGGAACTTTTATTTTAGAACTATACTAGTGAGCGACTTAAAAATGTTATCTTTTTAATGAACATAAGGTATATAAAGTGCCAGCATTAAAATTCACTTTTTTCCTCTCAGATGAAGCTTACAGCATCCTCTTCTACTAATATTAAAATTAGCAATGGGTGCCGTCCAGATTTCCCTCCAGGACTAAAGAACCTATTCCTTCAGTTGCCGAGAATGCTGCCAGAAGACAGCCTACAGCTGACAACTCTCTTTCAGAATGGTCTCATTACTTCGCCCAAGGTCACATCCCTTCCTCGAGGCAGCCTGCCTCCAATGACCGGTTAATGTTAGGTACAAAGGCCTGGCTCCCTCACTCCAACTCAGGGCAACCCTGAAAGGCCATCTTAGTATCAGAGCTTCCCATGGGGTGGGCTGAGAACTTCACTGGGGCTGCATTGTCTTTTCCTCACCCCCTCAGCTCCCTTCCCTTCTCTTCCCTTCCCTTCCCTTCCCTTCCCTTCCCTTCCCTTCCACAGGCATTGACTTCCCACTCAACTCCCAGCATGCTAATCTCCATCTCAGAGGCCACCCCCTGAGAAACCCAATCTGCAACACAGTGCTTTTTAAAAATCATCAACCATAAAGATACTACATGGCCCTTTAAGAAAAACTCAGTAACTATTTAATGGCTCCTTATACTTTCCTAGCACTATCCTAAGCACTACAGAGGACAGAATAAAAGTATAAGGCACATCTCCTGCCCTTAAGAAATTCACAGTCTCATTGGACACATGCAACTTAAGCAATCATTTTCATACAACTCAGCAGTGTGCTCAGATGAGGAAAGCTAAAAGGAAGCCCAAATTGGCACACAGTAAATGGTTCATAAATATTCATTGGATGGATGGATGAATGGATTGGTGGATGGATAGATGGAAGAATGAATGGGAAGAGATATATGTGAGCTGGGATAGACCAGAAAATGTAGGTGAAGCCAGTTTATATTTGCCACTGCCACCCTTCTTCTATTTGTTAATGTCCTTTATCATCTCCTACTTTTCACATCAAAAAATAGAATAATCAACCCAAGTGAACACACAAAATCCTACTAGGAATTCTGCTTTGGTTTGGGAGGATTTGGGGAAGAAAGAGCCTGCCCTTTGCCCCTGTGCTAAAATCTAATCTCTAACATACTCTCTGGATGGCCAAAGTGAACCAAACATACTCCCACCTCACAACCAATCTGTCGAGAAAGAGAGCTAATAGTCAGTAATGATCATACCAACGTAATAATAATTTCTTACATCATGGTAGTGTTTTATGGACCTGATTCTTGCTTTATTTGATCCTCATATCATCCTGGGAGGTAGAATGGATAAATATCATCGTATCCCCTTTCACAGATGGAGAAACCGAGGTCTAGAGTCCTACATATTAGAACAGAAATTAAAGTGAAGTCTTACTTCCATTGCAGTCCTATAAACGATTAGAATTTACAGAGACTATTCATGGGGTTCTGTCTCTGAAGACTACCAATTGAGGTTATTTTGTAATAATATAATTGATATTTTTAGTTCCAGTAGCACAATGAGTTTTGGAGTCAGTAAAGGTCAGTAAATCTTAACCAAGCAGAATTTGTATTATTGCATATAGTATTCAGAAGTGATGTAATTGAACATAAGCCTTGAATTAGAAAAACAGAAGTTTATTGAATTAATTGTACCCATATTTGGACAGATAAATATGTGTATTACATTCTAAGTGATAAATCTCTTTACCTTTTATCTGGGATCTTATTTATAATTGCACAACTCCCTAGGAGATAAAAGCTAGATTCTATCAGAAACCTATTTCCTTTTCCACTCAGTTGTATGGCATAACATCCTATCCTTAACTGAGATACACTCATTTTGGATGTCTACTTTGGCAGGTCCCTTGTGGGGTGGAGGTTGGGATGGGGGTAAAAATTAATGGGAAAAGAAATTAGGCTGCCAGCTCCTGCCATGCCCCTTCAACTCAAATCAGCTTGCTATTTCCTCTACACGTCTTCAGCCAGCATATGGCAAAAACATCAGTTCATTTTTTTTCTTCTCTTCATGAGTGTATTGAGGTCATCTCTTGTGCAGTAATTATTCGGTAAGGATTATTCTGTAGGATGATTTGATTTCCTATTGTCTTGTCTACTCTTGTTTCCACCTATATTTACGTCTCATTGACTCTGAAGAATAATGTCTTACTCAGCTCCATTCCATCTGTTCATGTATATAATGAAGATTCACTTTCTAAAGTGTTCCATTCCTGAATCTAAGTCTCACCCCAGCAATCTCACTTATGGACTATATGACCTTGGCCAAGACAATTACATCCTCATTGGCTTCGGCTTCCTCTTCTAGACTAAGGGGATAATTATAACTGTTCCATTTATTAATATGCTCTGAAAAATCGCAAAGATCGCAGGGATCATTGGAATGTATGGATTTAATCTTCATGGCTATGCATCACACATAATCTCTGACATATTCAATAGATTGTCATTTTGAATTAGTGGATGTTTAAGGATGATACCCGAGATAGTCACTCAGAGTGCCTGAGCACCTGCACTGTCCAATAACTAATTTGTTTGGTTTTATAGTACCCTTCTCATCAGCAAAAATTCACACTGAGCAATGGAAACTTTGGTTCTTTGTTAAAAATGGACACCTTAGGCCAAAGCAAGCCACATGCAAGTGTTGTTGGAAAAACTGAATACAGAGTAAAGAGAGCTAAGAAAGTAATAATTATTACTCAGAAAAATTAAGTTTTAAACATATTAAAGAGCAGAATCTTGAATTTATCCATGGTTAATGACACTCTTATGTGAAAGACTGCCATATTTATTGACTCTGAAAGAAGAAAAGGTGATTGAAGAAAGTCTTTCACCTAGTGCTTTAGCCACTGCAAATATGGAAATTTGGGTGGGGGGACTATATGTTAAAGTACTTTTGTAACTTGAAAGATTCCAGATGGGTTTCAGATGTATCTCTCTTGAATGTTAAGAACCCGCTATATAAGGCAGTGTGGAAATGCTGGGCATGTTATTATGGTCCCACCCAATGAGATAATGCTGATCATACAGAAACTACTTTTAAAGATTTTTTTTTTTTACTGCTACATAGAAAGACTAAGTATTTTAAATCCTCTGAGTTCATATTCCGTATTTCTAACCAAGGAAATAGTAAGCAGTTTAAATAATCCCTAAGTGTTTGTTTAACACTGTTGACTAAAGTGACTACGATTGTATAAATGCTCCTGTCTTTTAATTTATCTGTTTTTTTTCTATGAATCTATCCTAAGAAAATAGTCCAAAAAATAGAGAAATGTTTATTCATTACAGTATTTACTACACATTTTATGTAGTGAAAAGCTATTGGATATGATCTAAATGACCACTATTAAGATGTTTAAATTATGGTTTAAACATGAAAGAAAAATGTTGTCATTTAAAATGATGCTTTAGCAGACCTTAATTAAAGTGGAAATTCTATGACAAAATATTTTAAAATTCAAAATAAAAGTCCATTTTACCATTTTATTTCAACCATGTAAAGATGTGTGTTGATAAAAGTCTGAATGTAAACCTGTCAAAATACAATCGTTTCGAATATGGGAATGAAGACCTTATATTTGATGGACTTTCCAGTTTCTCTATGATGTATACATGTCATATTTACGGTCAGGAAAAAAAGTTGAAGGAAATTTTTAAATAATTTATCTCTCTTAAAAACAGCAATATTGGGATCCCTGGGTGGCGCAGCGGTTTGGCGCCTGCCTTTGGCCCAGGGCGCAATCCTGGAGACCCGGGATCCAATCCCACATCGGGCTCCCGGTGCATGGAGCCTGCTTCTCCCTCTGCCTGTGTCTCTGCCCCCCTCTCTCTCTCTCTCTGTGACTATCATAAATAAATAAAATTTAAAAAAAAAACAGCAATATTATCTGGAGGAATGATGAACAAACAAAACACTACCCAATATCAGAAACTGGAATCACTATTGACAATCCACAGCACCTGTGCCCTACTGGCCTGTAAATGTCTCCCAGCTTCTTCTCTGCCACTTATGACATGTTTCTTTACAATGTTGGAATGTTTCCATAGTTAGAAAAGCAGAAATTACAATATCAAGAAGGAAATTTGCAGATGCTTCTGTTACTATCCAAAGTAGTTATTTATTTACAAATTTTGGACTAACTAGATACTAGGTACTGTGTGTGTTAGGGGCTGGGGAAATCAGATAGGATGAGTAATGCAGTTTACAGTCTACTGGTAGAGCTACATGTGAAGCAAATAATATTTAACCTGAAGCTAGAAGGATTAGTGAGTGTGAACAAAGCCAAACTGAGGTCTAAGTCAGGCACGGGGCAGTATATGCAACAGCCCTGGACGCAAGAAGGTAAGAACCAACTGTTCTCCAGTATCCAATCTCCCTTTTCTTGCCTAGTCATAGAGGATTCTGCTGCTCAGCTCCTTTGTAGCCGGGCAGGGCGATGTGATTAATTCTGTCCACTAAAATGGGAGCAGAAAAGACATCCAGCAATCTCTCTTGTCCTCTGACCTTTAACTGAAGAGGTCCTGGAGGCGCCTGGGTGGCTCAGTTGGTTCAATGTCTGACTCTTGATTTCGGCTCAGATCATGATCTCAGGACAGTGAGATGAGTCTGAGTCGGGCTCCATTCTCAGCAGGGAATCCGCTTGAGAGTCTCTCTCTCCCTCTCCTTCTGCCCCTCCCCACCACTCATGAATACACGCATGCCTGCTCTCTCTCTCTCTCTCTCAAATAATAAATAAATAAATCTTTAAGAGGCCCTGTGTTCCAGGTTACAGGATCATGCCTCCATCACTGAATAACCACATGGAGAGCAGTAGTCCTGGAGAGTTGCTTGGACCCACAGCAGATTTTGCATTGATAAGAAATAATTATTGTGCTCAGCTGCAGAGAGTGTGGAGTTTTTTATTTCTTGGATAATTTACTGATCTTGTCTTAAACAGAGACTTACTTTCTTTCTTTCTTTCTTCTTTCTTTCTTTCTTTCTTTCTTTATTTCTTCCCTTCTTTCTTTCTTTTAACTAAAAGAGGCACACAGAGAGAAATTATCAGAATGTAGGGCTTGATCTCTCAACCCTGAGATCATGACCTGAGCCAAAATCAAGAGTTGGGCATTTTAACGACTGAGCCAACCAGGTGCTCCTTAAACAGGGATTTTAAAGATCAAAATAGTATGATTGAATCAACTGGAAGGGATGTACATTTGGAAATAAGTGTTAATTGCCATTGTCAGCTATGGCTGACATGGTTATTGCATGGTCCCGGTAGGGATGCATTCCCCAGCATTATCAGCTGGTACTCACTCTTCCCTTCTCAATTCGCCCCATGACCTGTCTCTGGAACATTTTTTTTCCCAGCCCCATTTGTTTAATTTCTGGTCAGACCTCTCTTGTTGCAGTTTTCTTTATAGTATACTTCATAATAGACTACCACTAATCCCTGACAGCTCTATCTTTGAAGTCTCCTCTAGTCAATGTAAAACTCAAATTTTAATACCTGGTATGAAGTTTCTTTGCTTCACTTTTCTAGAACACTGTTCTCAAGTCTATTTGCCAAGTACAAAATAAATAACTTAAAGAGAAGCTACAGGAAAGACTACCATGTTGCAACATAGTCAACTCAACTCAGAATAGTATAGTGGAGAGGTGCCTGGCAGCTCAGCCAGTAAAGCATGCAACTCTTGATCTCAGAGTTGTAAGTTCAAGTCCTATGTTGGGTGTAGAGATTACTTAAAAATAAAAAATCTTTAACAAAAAGAGTAGTACAGTGGAGAATATCTATAGCATGCTACAAAAATGTGCCTTGCCATGAGTGCAGATTACAGTCTGCTGAGTTAGTTTTCATTGTTTAAATATATAATAATAGTTAACATTACACAGAGCTTACCATGTGTTAATAGATTAGAACAGAACAACCACCTCCATCAATCATGCAAAATTGAGAACTTTAAGAACTATGTCCAATTTCAACTTTAAAATGTCTTAGGACTCACATAGCAATTCCTTTTTCATTAAGAACTTCATGGCACTTACATCAACCACTTCAAGAAATTAACCAATCTGAAGACTGTTCCCATTTAAGATATCCTGAAGCCAAACAGTGAACAATAAAAAACTGTACAGTCATTTCCTCCAACAAGATGCCATTTCAGAATTGAAATGTTCTCCCTTGTTTCTATAATTCATAGAGTTTTTTCATTTATACTGTAACTGGTTTCTTTATTTAAAGAGGAGCTTCACACAGTTTGGAGGACTTACCAAGTTTCAGCTCTGACTTTCCTGCCACGGCCCAGGACCACCAAGCTAGACATCTTCTGTATGCATCCTCATGGCCTTGCTGGTCTCTTCTGCTTGAGGTTCCTGGGCTCTGCTGGAGAGATGAATTATTTGGTGGATCTAAAATATTATTTCATTGCAGCTTCCAAAACTTAAAAAATATTTTTTCCTGAGAAAATAATATTTTATTCATTTATGTCTTGAACTTTCTGATGAGATCTGTGCTACAAAGAAATTTTGGTGAACAAAAATTCTTGGTGATAATGTGTTCCCTCTCTTCAACTCGATTGTGTTATATCTTCTCATAAGCATTATTCATTGATTAAAGGGAAGACAATATAGAATGATAAACAAAGTCTAAGTCTATGACAAAAACTGGCACCATGGTCTTCTGCTTATGGCCAAGATGGAGTAACAGATACCAGATTCACTCTTGCCTGAAACAACCAAAACAAATAGACAAAATATTTGAGAGAAACAAATTTCAGGATCCTGGCATCAGGTGAAAAACACCAATACCAATGGCTGAGAAATGAGGAAGAAATCAGGTGAATCCTATGATTTCCTTAGCTTATGGCCTTAAGGAATTTCCAGACTATACCACAGAAAAAAAACCCAGAAACTCAAAGCCGACTCCCTGCATTGAGGAGATAGAGTCTCAGGAAAACAAGGTGGCTAGAGTTCACAGGGCAGAGTACTAGAGATTGCTGCCAGGAAAGAACTACCCAAAAGGATTAAAACTAACAATAGTTGGTGCTCACCCAGGACTGGGAATAGTGCCTGTTCCCACTAGCAAGACTGAAATACTTCATAATTCACAAGCCATTTGGTAAAGCATCTTGCTTCAGTAGTGTGGAATAATTAACCCTAGACTAAACACCGCACTAGGACTGCTGAACACATCTTCAAAGCAATTTATGAAAGAATCAAACTTTTTTTGGTAACTTAACTATATCCCAAAACAATGCTTGAGAATATTTTTACTGATATAAAAATATCCAGCACAGAATGGGAAAAAATCTGCAATGTCCAGCATCCCATAAAAGGTTATGAGGCATGCAAAGAAACAAAATACAACCCTTAATGAGGCAGACAGTCAATCAATTGAAAACAAACAAGATGTTAAAATTAGCAGACAAGGACATTAGAACAGTTATGTTTTCCATATGATCAAAAATTAAGTACAGATATGGATGACATAGAAAAGACCTAAAAAAAAAAAAAGAAAGAAAAAGAAAAGACCTAAATCAAACTTTTAGTGACAAAAATTTAGTGATGAGATGAGAAATAAATCAAGTGGAATTAAGAGTTAGAAAAAAAGTAATCAATAAGATGTTTCACAACACTGTGAATATACTTAGCACTATTGAGCTATATACTTAAAAATAGTTAAGATGGTAAATTTTATGTGACATGCTTTTTTAGCACAGTAAAAATTATCTTAAAGAGTTAATTAGAAATTGCAGAACAGAAATGCTTGAAGACACAGCAATAGAAACTATCCAAAATAAAGCAAAGAAAGAGAAAAAAGAGTATCAGTGAGCTGTGGACAACTTGAAGATACCATATCTGTACATATGTAATAAAAGTCTCTGTTTGGTTTGAGGGTGACAGAAAGAAGTTTGAAGAAATAATGGCCAGTAATTTTCCAAATTAAATGAGAACTATATATCTGCATATCTAAGTTCAATGAATCCAAGACACAAGATTTAGGAAAAAAGATACACCAAAGCATATCATAATTGACTTTTTCTAAACCAGTGATAGAAAATTATAAAAGCAGGGAAAAACAGAAAAACCTGTCAAATACAGAGAAAAAGAGGAATGATGGCAGATTTCTCATAGGAAACAATACAAAGAGAAGACAATGAGGCAATATCTTTAATGTATTGTCCAAAAAAAAAGAAGAAGATGAAGAAGAAAAGAAAGAAACAGAAAACCTGTCCACCTAGAACTCTACACTAAGCAAAATATCTTTTAAGAAATTAGGTAAAATAAAGACTTACAGATGTACAAAAGCTGAAAAAAAATTCATCACCCACAGACCTGCTATATAAGAAATGTTAAAGGAAAATTTTCAGGCAAAGTAAGAGGACAAAAAGGAAAATGGAAGAACTGGAACAAATAGAAAACAAATGTCAAAATGATAGACTTAACTAGATTAATAATCACATTAACTGTAATTGTCAAAACATCCCAGTTAAAAGGTAGAGACTGTCAAATCAGATTTTCAAAAAAAATGTAAGAGCCACCTATATGCTGCATGTAAGCACTGCATAGAAAAGGATAGAAAAAGATATACCGTACTAACCCTAATTAAAAGAAAGTTGGAGGGACTATATTAGTATTGGGCACAATAGAATTCAAGCAGAGTACTATCAGGATTTTTTTTAAAGGTTATTTCATAAGGAAAAAGGGGTTAGTCCATCAAGAAGGCATTAAAAAATCTAAATATTTATATAACTGATAACAAGATAGGTGAAGCAGAAACTGATAGAATTACAGAAGTGGACTGTTTAGAATTACTAGTGGACTAGTCCACCACAGTTGGAGATTTCAATATTCTTCTCTTAAAAAAAATAGAAAATCTGTAGTCATAGAAGAATTAACAACATAATCTATCAACTTGACTTAATAGGATATTTATACAACACTCCAATTAACAAAAGCAGAACATGCCTTCTTTTTAAGTGCACATGAAACACTGACCAAGATAGACCATATTCTGGGCTATGAAAAAGTGTCTCAATACATTTTAAAAATTCAAGCTATACAAAGGATGATCTCTGACCATAATATAATTATTAGAAATTTTTTTTAATTATTAGAAATTAATGACTGGAAGATCTCTAGAAAATTTCAAATATTTGGAAACTAAAATGACACACTTCTAAATAATCCATTAAACAAATGATAAATCAATAAGAAAATTAGTATTTTAAACTGAGTAAAAATCAAAAGAAACTACTTCCAAATTTCTGAGATGTGTTTAAAATAGTACTTAGGGGAAATTTATAGAATTAGAAAGTGAAACCCAAGTAACAGAGAGAAACAATAGATCAGATCAGAGAGCAATGAAATAGAAACACAAATCTAGCTGAGAAAATAAATGAAACAAAAAGCTGGTTCTTTGAGAAGATCAATAAAATTAGAAAATCTCTAGCCAGACTAATCAGTAAAAAAAGAAAAGAGTAAAAAATTACCAATATCCACAAAGAGATGTAATAACAGTCTAGATTCTACAAATATTAAAAGGACAATAATGTAATATTATGAAAAACCTTATGCCAATAAATTTGACAACTTAAAATAAATGGAAAAAATTCCTTGAAATACACAAACTTCAGAAAAAAATAGGTAACCTGAATAGGTTTATATCTCTCAAAGAAATTGAATTTGGAGCTAAAAACTTTCCCACAGAGACAATTTAGGCCTTGGTATTTTTACCAGAAAAATTTACCAGACATCTAAGAAAGAAACAATAGCAATCACACACAAAATACTGCAGAAGGCTGATGAAGAAGAAGGAGTACTTCCCAACTCAGTCAACAAAGTAAGCATTATCTTAAAAAAAAGACTACAAGAAAAGAACACTACAGAGCAATACCTCTGATGACGTAGACATAAAATTACTCAACAAGCATTTTAGCAAATTGAATTCAAAAATATGTTAAAATGTTACCATAACCAAGGGGGATAATTGTGGGAATTATCCTACAAATGCAGCAATGTTTATCATTCAAAAATCAATTAATGTAATTCACCACATCAACAAACTAAAAAGAAAAAATACACATGATAATTTAATTAAATGCAGAAAAAGCATTTAACAAAACCTGACTCTCAGTCCTAATAAAAGTTCACAGCAAGGGAACTTTTTCAACCTAATAAAGGGAAAAAGGACATTTGTGAAAAACCTACAGCTAATTTCATTCTTAGTAATGAAAAACAAATGTTTTTCCCCTATGATCAGAAATAAGACAAAGATGTCTACCCTCTCCACTTAAACTATCATTTTACTAGAGATTCTAGCCAGTGCAAAAGGCAAAAAGAAAAAAATAAATAAATGAAAGGTATCCAAATTGAAGAGGCAGAAGTAAAAGTCTATTTACAGATGACATGATTGTCTGTAGAAAATCTTATGGAATCAATTAAAAGCTACTAGAACTAACAAGTGGATTCAGCATGCAAGAAAAATATACAGAAATCTGTTGAAGTTCTCTACACTGGTAATAATCAGAAATTTTAAAAAACAATGCCACTAACAAACAACAGCATCAAAATGTGAAATAGGGAGAAGTCTAACATAGGATATGAGAAACTTATACAATGAAAACCGCAAAACATGCTGTGAGATGTAATAGAACTCCTAGAAACATCAAGTGATAAGACCATGTTCCTGGATTGGGAAAACTCAATATTGCTAAGATGTTAATTCCCCTCAAATTGATCTATAGATTCAATATAATCCGTATTCAAAACCCCAGCAGACATTCTTGTGGAAATGGCCACATTTATTTCATTACAAAATGTAAAGGACGTACAAGGAACTGGAATAGCCAAAACAAATTTGAAAAAAGCACAAAGTTGGAGGACTCTCACAACCATATTTCAAGACCTAATACAAAGCTACAGTAATCAAATGGTATGTGTTTAGCATAATGACAGACAAATGCATTAACAGAACAGAAGAGTCCAGAATAGAGACCAACAGGCACATGGATAACTGATGTTCAACATAGGTGCAGAGGAGACAAAATAATCATTTCAACAAATACACTGAAATAATTGGATAGCAATGTGCAAAATTATGGACTTCAAACCACACATTTCACTATGTATACTAATTAACTCAAATGAGATCATAAATCTAAATCTTACAACCCTGTGACTTCTTTTTTTTTTTTTAAGATTTTATTTATTTATTCATGAGAGACACACAGAGAGAGATAGAGGCAAGACACAGGCAGAGGGAGAAGCAGGCTCCATGCAGGGAGCCCGACGTGGGACTCGATCCCAGGACACCAGGATCAGCCCTGGGCCAGAGGCAGACGTTAAACCACTGAGCCACCCAGGGATCCCCTATAGCCCTGTGACTTCTAGAAGAAAACAGAGCAATATCTTTGTAATCTTCGGTTTAGGCAAGATTTCTTAAATATAACCCCAAAAGTAAAATACGCTTTTTAAAAGAGTTAAAAAATTATGTTATTTGACAGACACTACGAGAATAAGAAGAGAAGCCACAGACTAGGAGAAAATATTTACAAATCATATGTCTGAAAAAACACATGTGTTTAGATCATATAAAGACCTTCTATAATTACCTAATTTAAAAAATGGGCTAAAGACTTGATTGAACAAATTCTTTACCAAAGAAAATACACAGATGGTAAATAAGGCCAAAAGATGTTCAATATCATTAGTCATTAGAGAAATGCAAATTAAAGCCGCAATGAGACTCTACCACATACTTAATAAAATGGCTAAAATTAAAAACGTTGACCATGAGTGTTGGTGAGGTTATAAAGGAGTTAAAACTCCAGATATTGGGCAGCCTGGATGGCTCAGCGGTTTAGTGCCGACTTCAGCCCCAGGCCGTGATCCTGGGGACCAGAGATCAAGTCCCACGTCGGGCTCCCTGCATGGAGCCTGCTTCTCCCTCTGCCTGTGTCTCTGCCTCCCTCTCTCTCTCTCTCATGAATAAATAAATAAAATCTTAAAAAAAAAAACTTCCCAGATATTGCTGATAAAAATGTAAAATGATGTAAAATTGTACAACCATTTTAAAAAACAGCTTGATAGTTTCTTAAAAACTAAATGTATACCTACCATACGATGCAGTTATTCTACACCTAAATATTTACTCAAAGGAAAATAAAGCATATGTGCACATGAAGTCTTGCATACGAATGTGCACAGAAGTTTATTTTTGCTGTTGCAAACAGCAAAAACCTGGAAAACACTCCCATGTCCATGGAGAGGTGAATGGATAAATAATTTGTGGTATACCATATAAAGGGATACACATCAAAAATAAAAACTGTGACATATACAACAACATGGATGGATGGATGGATGGATGGATGGATCTCAAAATAATTATGGTCGGTGACGGAAGCCAGAGTGTAAAGAATACATACTATACGCCATTTATGTAAATGTTTAGCCAACAATGACTCATCTATAATAATCTATAATCTATAATAATCTATTCAATTTATAATAATCTATTACCAAGGGGCATGGGGAATCTTCTGGAAATGATGGATATTTTTATTATCTTGATTGTGGATTAGTTCATTGATTTATATATGTGTCAAAACTTATACATTTTATACTTTAATTATGTGCATTTTATTGTATGACAATTATACCTCAATAAAGCTGTTAATAAAAATCTTGTAAGCTAACATTTCCCATTGAATGAAATTTACTTTGGTCACCATCCAAAAACTTTACAAAGTTTATTCTTCCTCTTTTCTGCATTTACAACCCTGGGAGTTAATCTGAGAGGTAAATCTCCACAATTCTATCTGCTGAAGACCACAGATCATCAAAACTATTGTCAAAGATGGACCACCACTGGCCTAGGGCTTGATGTAGGAGCTATGGAATCAACACATTAAACTTACCATGATAATTTTCCAGATGTAGCTCGAGTTCAAGTTTGCACATCTGCCAAGCCCCTACTGTTCCTTATATGCAGTATCACTGTCACTCATATTCTTGCACATGTCTCACAAAATGACACTATTTCATCAATGATAATTTGGAATCACAGTGATCGCTTTGGGTGAACTCTAGTATTTCCTAAAATTGTCCATCTTAGACTCATCTTAAAGCAAATGTGCAAACACTTACTGTTAAATATACTGTCTTTTTTTTGATTGCCATAGAGAAGCTTCTAAACAAAATTCCAATCCTCTAATAACTTTAATTACAGGGGAAACGCCAAAAGCACATAGCTTAATAGAAACTCTTTTGATCAGTGGCAAAGCCCTACCTTGCCTCAGAGCTATAGCAACCACTGCCAAATTTATGGTGGCTTCTGCTGGCATAGATTCAAGGTCTTCCTTGGAACTGATGCTATACAATTTGGCACTTAACTGAAAATACACATTTCCAGCAAACTGGCTTATATCCTATAAGATAGTCTTGCCTACTCCTTGTTGCTTTGAAACCCTTTCTGGAGCTTCGTGGGTGAAATCTGAAAAGGGCCCCTGTACTCAGAGGGCAGAAAGAACGTGAAGAAAGAGGTGACCTCTCCAGGTTGGTAAGTGGCAGACTTAAAAAGCAAAGGGAACTTACCTACAAAGCTTGTCCTGGGCAGCAAGATGAGGGGATCCGGTCTGTCTGCCAAATCTCAAAAGTTTACAAAGAAGCCCTAAGTGGGTTCAGTCATGTATACCCTGCAGATGTTCTCACACCACAGCACTGTCTCAAGGCTGTGCCCGTGGAGCAGCCTCTGGAAGCAAGAAAGGCAAGTGGAACCCGCATTCCAGGAAGGGTGGGGGGAACTGATCTCCCAGGTTCAGCTCAGGGTCAACTGGTGGTCACATCTTCTCAATGACCTCTCTCAACACTCCTTTATAATTAGTAACCATTGCTTTAACACTTTATACCTTGCTACCCCCCTTCTCAGAAGAAGCTGGAATGCACAAACCGGGAGTTATGTAATCTACGACACCTCATTAAAATTAGGTAAGGGCAAGTGTGGGCAAGGTTTGGGGGAAGAAAAGTAAGTTGAATGAGTTTACTCTGAAATAGTATTTTTAAAGTCCTGATTTGATTAGGTTTATTCTGAATTGGCAAAATTAAATTTATCATTATCTGGTAGAAGTTAATATTTATGACAGAAATTAATTTTGATTATAAAAAATTCTTAAAGCTTTATTTCATGCACAATTAGGTCACAGACTGATACATTTGCATCCACTGAAACAGCATCCTTTTCTGCTAGGAGGAACCAGGCTCCTGGATTGTTTCATTCAGACAGTAATAGAATAACCCCTACAAGCTCCTAGATAAGGGTTTCAGGCTAGAATTTAAAATAATTCCACTGCAAGGATAAAGGAGGTTATAGAACAAGCGAATTGAAGGCTCTGGGACAGAAATGGGAATCTAACCCAGATTCACATCCAAGTCTATCTGAATCCAAACCCAGGTTTTCTCTCTTTCTGAAAAAGTAGCCCAGGGTTTGAAATCCAAAACACCAGTTTAGTGTCTGAGCATCATGGCCTCTTGTATAAAAGAGGAGATTACCGTGATCTTGAAATATGAGATAGCACCTGAAAATATCTGACCTTAGCACATGTTTAACACCTTTTCTTTAAAATTATATACTCATCTAGCAGAATGTCAGGTGGTATGTGGAGAACCTGAGGAACCAACCAGAGGCTTTCCATACTTAATGATCAGTTTTCCAGTCAAGGAGAACTGTATTCAAACTGGCGAGAAAGAGGCAGCAGGATTTTTGAACGGGCTGTACATGTTTAGGTGGAAGTCAGAGGGAGTCAGAATATTTATACTTGCTTTCTCAGCTCCTGTCTACAGTGTTATTTGTCACATAAATCTTGCAGGGGCTTTGTTTGGACAAGTTCTAAATGCCTACAAAGCTGATGGCCCCACCTTTTGAAGACTATTACTTCACGTACTTCTGTTGGGAGACAACTCTAGAACTTCCCATTAAAAGTATTCCTGGATATGAAATTTACTCATTTTCTTCTGCAGTCTGATTCAATCTCTTTATATATTCACCAGTGTTCAATGATTTCAGTTTGATTTATTCTCATGTTTTACCTTGATTCATGCTTTCAGGCCACTCCATTCACCATCTAGCTTTCCCTGACTCTCCTCAAAAACAAAAACAAAACAACCATCCAAAAAACCTTTCTGACAGTATGTTTCTAAGTAACAGCCTTACCCGTATGTTATAGCCTCTAAGATGATAAAATCAATACAAATATTTTTCTTTTGAGACAGATTTCATCATCGCAGCCATGAAAGAAACATAAGATGATTTTTAGTGTTGATTTTTTGAGGATGAAGACGCCTAGGGAAAGGTCTGTTTGTTAGAAGATGAGTCACATTTGGCAAAGGTTTAAATGAAACAGCAAACTTGATAAATCTGTCCAAGGTTTAAGAATATTCAGACACCTTTCTTCTCAAGAAAATCCCCATGGATCTCTTCAAGAACAAAAGCTTCTCTACAATGGCTTCAAATGATTCAGACATAACTTCCTGCATATGCCACCAAAGGGATTTCTTTACTTTTAGTAAGACCATTAGCTGGCTTGCCAAATTCTTCAGCATAACAAAATTATAGGCCGTTTCTCTCTTGGGCATGCTGAAATGGTGAAAATTGCCTGGAGAAAATTGAAACTCTGATAATTGATTTTCTTGCTGTTTTCAAAAGACCTAAACCTTTCTCCGATTAAATTGAAACTTTTCAGGAAGAACACTATCAAGACCATAGGGAATACCACTATATTCTTAGAACAGTTTCACAGCTAAAACCTATACATGACATTTCTTCAGACACAGATTTAGAATTAAATTATTTTTTTAAAATAGAACTCTTCTCGGGATGCCGAAATGTGGCTCAGCAGTTTAGTGCCTGCCTTTGGCCCAGGGCATGGTCCTGGAGTCCCGGATCGAGTCCCACATCGGGCTCCCTGCAAGGGGCCTGCTTCTCCCTCTGACTGTGTCTCTGCCTCTTGCCTCTGCCTCTCTCTCTGTATCTCTCATGAATAAATAAATAAAATCTTAAAAAAAAAAAAAAACTCTTCTCTTTGGGCTTATGCAGAATCAGCTAATTTAATTCTGTTGTTTGCTTCATCCTTGGAATCTGGGAGTCAAGAATTAAAAATGAGAAAAAAATTGGTAAATAATGGCTGTGAAAGAAATACTTACATTTTTTAAATTTTTTTATTTTTTAAGGATTTTATTTATTTATTCATGAGAGACAAAAAGAGAGAAAGAGGCAGAGACACAGGCGGAGGGAGAAGCAGGATCCATGTTGGGAGCCTGATGTGGGACTTGATCCCGGGACTCCAGGATCATGACCTAAGCCAAAGGCAGATGGTCAACCACTGAGCCACCCAGGTATCCCAATGCTTCACATTTTAAACTTGATATTGAAAAATAATCTTTCTCCCCGTTTGTGAACACTTCAGATAGAGACTTTGTTGACAAAATGACAGAAATGTGAGACCTTTAGTTTCCTCATAAAATACATCTCTAAGTGATTGGATAATGTTGTCAATGTGATTAAGTGGTACACATATTTCCAAATTAAGATACTTTGTGGTTGTCCACAAGACACAAATTGAGTTGCACAATACCTATCACGTATCAATGTTAGTTGATACGTGCAAAACATGTTCAACAGTTGAAGGAAACTTTATATGTATATGGAAGTTCTTACCATAGGAACACTTGGTTACCTTTTCCAGAACAGCTGTGTTCCAAAAAATATTCAAGCTAGTAAGAAAATTTCTTTGAATCATTATTTCTTGAAAATGATACACCAATATTTAAAATTTCAACTAACATTTATGTCCTTTATTCCTGAAGACCTAGATCAGAAGAAGGGGTTGAGGAAGAGGCCTATAAGGTCATTGCCATCAAATTCTGGCCAGCCCTGCCCCTGGAACATCCACATTCCTTCTTAAAGTGCATATTTGTTCTTTTTGCCTAGAGCATCCAGTTCCACTTATGGAGGTAGGTAACAGTATCCCAATTTTCCTATGCATGAAAAAACTCATTCCCCCTACATGTGTGTAGGAAGAATCACTCCATTTTACTTCAGATGTGAGGCCTAAGCCAAGCTGCTCATTTTGCCACATACTCCCTGCCCAACCACAGCTACTGGTTAAAGGATGAGATGGGCCCAGTAACCCACAGTGGGACACAGAAAAAGTGTGTGTGCATCTCGAGAATTACGAGGAAGCCACAGAAAGTTATTCTCCCTCTGCAGAATTTAAGAGTAGAATAATATGGATGTGAATCTATTGTGGGCCATAGAGTAGAACCTAAAAATGGACCTTAGTGGTACTGTTGGAGCACAGAATCAAGCAATCTAAAGTAAGCTCCATTTTATCAAAAGAAAGATTAAATGCTAAGTCAGTTCAAACTTTAAATATTTGCAATAAAAAAATCCCAATTGGCATCTGAGCTTCTCCACTATTCAAGAAACAATAGGTGTATTTTATATCTTAATTAAATTATAGTTAGAAACAAATTTTTAATTTGTTAACATTCATTAATCTGAAAGAAAACAAACAACTAAAAGCATAAATAGCTATGTATGTAATATATAAATTATGTAATTTATAAAATTATGTAATTTATAAATTTATAAATTATCAGTTTTATAGGAAAGTTGTGATATATTAAATTCAAATATTTATATATATTTTAAAAAGAAGGATCTTGAATATAGCCAATTGGATCAATAACAAGGATAGATTAGGAACATAGTTCCCATGTTACGGCTTTCACAAGAACATCATGAAAACACAAATTCCAATTCTGACCACCTCTTTTACTGTGATTTTACTCAGCTTTACAGGCCATAACCGTCTCTTCTCCATCTATAGCTCCAACACATTTTCCCATTTAATAGTTTATGAACAAACATTTACAGCTGAGTGGTGATATCTACTCAGTCCCCTCAAAAGGAATGGAAACCCAAAAGGTAATCTTTTGCTTATAGAATCCTCTAGATAATATCTAAGAAGGGTGCCTGGATGGCACAGTCAATTAAGCGTCTAACTCTTGATTTCAGCTCAGGTCATGATCTGGGTTCATGTGATCAAGCCCTGCATTGGGCTCCATGCTCAGCACGGAGTCTGCTTGTGATTCTTTCTCACTCTCTCCTCCCCCCATTCATGCTCATTTTTTTTCTCTCTCTCTCTCATTAATAAATAAATAAATAAATAAATAAATAAATAAATAAATAAATAAATCCTTTAAAAAAAAAAAAAGAAACTATCTTAAGTGACAAGTCTCAATCCTGGCCAATTCTTTACTCTCAATATCTCAGGGATAGTTTCCTCAGAATGGACTCTGTGGAATTACTCTTCTATGCAAAAGATAATTCTATTGTCACTCCAAATTATAAGTTTTTCCATTTCCTGTTTTGAAAGTGTATTACAAATTTCAGATGCCAGGTCTGGGTTTCTTACTCTTCTGCAAGAGAAAAAAACATGACCATCTCCCCACAAAATACTACTTTATTTTCCCTTCAGTCTCATGAAATATTCAAATTAATATCAGAATCATGTTGGCATTTATTAATAATTTTGAATGGTGTTCTTGGTATAGAAACTAGCCTGAATTCTTTCCCAGCTGGTATCTTACCATTCTGGCAAAATGAGAATAGACAAGAGTAGTAACATTCTGAAAGAGAGTTTTAATTTTAATGTTTTTAAAATTGAGTGCATTTTAGCCCTTCTGATTTATGTGTATGCATGTATGTTGGTGTGTGTGTAAAGGGTATTATTTAGATCTTAGTTAAGTAATGTTTATCTATCCAACCTTCTGAATAGGAAGATGGCCACATGGGCCATCTTCACAATAAGAAGAAAACTCTACCTGTCAGGTCAGTTCATCTGGCAGATAATGGTGTATTTGGCAAATCATTCTTAAACCATAATTTTAACCAAAATCAGATTTAGAACAATGCCCTACTGAACCCAGAAATTCAGGGTGGAAAGTTGAGTAGGAGGCATAGAATAGAATGATTTTTTTCTGTACATTTTGGGGTTCCATTATCATAAGTGATATTTGAAAAAGTATATATCGATATCTACTTACCTCTTTTCTTAATAAACTTTGCTTTTCTCTCAGATTAATTCAGCTCCCAGAAAGCGACATCCACATAGTATCTTACCTCCTCACTGAAAAGCCTTTGTGAAAGCTTAATAGTATGCTTTCAGTGTCAGTCAATGGTCAATACATAAGAATGGTCATTCATAAGAACTTTTTGTATCTTCTATAAAACGATATTTAAAGGTAATGCCACTGTGTTATCAACTGCTCCTTTGTATGGATCCAAGTAAGAAATTCCTCCTGGAATATAATTCCTGCCTGCCATATGATGTTAAGAATACTGTTTTCTTACTGTGTATATATATATGTATATATATATATATGTATTTCTTTTATAATATCTAAAGAGACTTCTAGAACCCACTAAGCTTCCTTTTTGGTCTGGTCTACCAGGAAATTAAAAAACATATATTGCTAAGTTTAGGTTAAATTATATTTATATATTATATTGCATTAGTAATACAATGTTAGATTTCTGTGGCAGTAAATTTACTTCTATTAAAATTCTGACCATTCTTTTACTCTTCATATTAATTGCTTTTTCTGATGTCTGGGAAATATCTTACAGTATGTAATTTCCAAATTTTATTTGGAAGTAAGGGTAAAATAACATATTTTAAATATATGGGGCGCCTGAGTGGCTCAGTGGTTGAGCATCTGCCTTCTGCCCAGTGCGTCATCCTGGGGTCCTAGAATCGAGTTCTGCCTATGTCTCTTCCTCTCTTTTTTGTGCCTCCCATAAATAAATAAATAATAAAATCTTAAATAAATAGGTAAATAAATATATGTTACCTTCTTAGCTTACATATAGTTAAAGTTGAAAAAAAGTTATGTATACTCGTTGGTACTAAAGCCAAATGCATTGTGGAAATGGAGACTACTATGGAAGTTTACAAACCATAAAGAAAAGGCTTAAGCTTTCTCCTAAAAATAGATGAGGAAACACATCTAAGGTGGTGATTAATAGTAAATAAGGTAATCTGAAATGAAATGCCACATGTCTTTGGATATTGATACTCTAATTTTGCTTGTATTCATTGCTTGATTTATATTGTGTATATACTGCCATCAGAAAAAAAAATGGTTTCCCTCTCTCCAAGAGGAGTTCAACCCTTTTAACATACATGGAACTGTGAAGGAGGAAGAGGATACTCTTCATCCAGTAGTGTATTCATTATTCCAACAAATATTTATTAAGCACTCACTGTGTACCAGGCACTGCATTTTCAACCCTATTCTTATGGAACTTCCAACCAAGTGGAGACAGATATTAAACAGACAGAACGAAAATGTCAGATAAATATATCATCACAAAACGAGAAGTGCTATGCAGAATTCAAAAATGAGGTGTGAGATGAAGAACACAGGGAAAGCAATAGATATCAGGGTATCTGGCAAAGCAACTCAGAGAAAATGACATTTCCGCTGGGCTCCGAAAGAATAGTATGAGTTAGCCAAGTCAAGGAGAGCAATATTCCCAGCAGAGGAAAAAGCAGGCCGAAGGGCCTGAAGCGAGAGAGATGCTGGCACATATGAGGAACTGAAAGACCAGTATGGCTCAGTTTGAAGAGCGAGGGAAGAGTGCAGAAACATGGTACAGAAATGAACACCTGTTTAAACCACCAGATCAGTCAAATAAAGCCAACAATAGGGCAGAGAGCAATACATATGACAAACTGTTCTCAGACTCTCATGGTTACTTGACTGAAGTAGAAATTGTGTATATGGTAATAATGTGCATTTGGTAATAATTTTTAGTGTATATGGTAATAGTTTTTAGTAAGGTGAGCTTTTCAAAAGAAAGATAGTAAGTACATGACTGCTTGGTGCTGAATAAGGCTGGGTTGTTCTCTCATTCGTCAACCCATATTTTTTGTACTAGGGCTGGTATACAGAGGTGACTATGGTAAGCACCCCTCCTGCCCTCATGCAGCCTGCAGCCCAGGGAAGGTAAAGCCAGGCAAGCAGGCAAACAAACACTGGAGACTTGTTCATCCATGAGCAGTGTGGGAGGTGAACATTCCATGGAGCGGGGAGGGGAGGAAGCAGTGGTGAACAATGACCGCAGTTCTGTGGTTGAAGCAGTTGTGAAGGTTAGATGGGAACCCAAGGCTGTGGTGGGAGAAGGAAATATTCCCCACCCGAGAGACATGAAGTGACAGGGAGAGAGAGGGGACGATTCTGATGCCACCACATATCAGTTTCTTTTGGAGCAAATCTATCCTAGTTCTTCATGATGATCCAAGAACACTTAATTTTATTTCCCTCATAAAAAGGAGGTACTATTGACTTGAGGAATCATTCAGCTTGGTTTAGGATTTTTTAAAAAACATTTTTTTTACTACAATGTAAAATATTTGATAATTAAATGTCAGATTCTTTGACACTGTGTGTTTGCACTTGAGGGAAACAGTGGTTATAAGCGGGCATAAAAATTAACACCCCCTGAAGAATGAGGAAGTGACTCTTGCAGTTAGTAAATTGTTTCGATCTCTGACCACAGAAGCAGAGGTTAGAACCAAATTTGATTTACAAAGTAAATATAATTTCTACAGTTGGGTTCAGCCTGCTGTTTCCTTAAAGGATATATATTTTAGTTTGTACTGTGAAAAACACAGATGAGCATTTTTCAGAACATTAGGAATCAAATATAGTATAACAGGAGCTCATTTTATTTTCCTGTCTCAGATGATATTCCCAGTCAAAACCACATGTGATGAACACTCAGATATCCAATTTCTGGGGTTCTGCTCTTATCCATATATTAAACCATATCTGTTTCTTTATGGCAGAAGACAAGACTCCAACACTGGTTCATCTGTGTGTGTTGAGAATATGAATATAGCAAAAAGTTCTCTCTGCCATCTGATGGAGAACAGCAGTCTCTTAAAATTTCTTGACCTGGGAAAGTATTGGCATACCTTTGAATTCAACTCAGGATTTTTTTTTTCAAATTTGCCTTAATCATAAAAAAATCATTCTATATTCAAATTAAAGCAATTTTAATAGAACCTTCCTTTCCAGAAACAATAATATACAAAGCAAGGCATTTCATAAACTATGGTCCTAAACTAGTCACAGTACAAAAATAAATATACACTAAATACGCTAGTGAAACAGAGACTACTCTCTGTCCCTTGAGCTTGAGAGGAAGCTGGACAAACTTTAGCAGGAGTTTCTAAAACCAAAGTTTAACTCAGGCTGTATATTTAACATTTGGTGCTAAGATATGGTGATCGAAGATGGAAATCATAAATCAACATCAGTGTCCCAGAGTGCTTTTCAAAGTCAAAAGTGGAGCTGTAAGAGTTAAATACACAATAACCTGAGCAGAACCAATCTGTCTGGAGATAGCATTAAACAAGGTGGGGTGATGGGGGTGGGGGATTCTATTCACCTTCTCTTCTCAAAGTTCCTGAGGATATATTTTGATGTATGGGACCCTTTCAAAACCCTGGCATCAACAGACTGGACATGAGTTGGGCCTTGACAAGAGCAATCCATGAACTATCCCCTATGGGAAAGTAGAGGTGGCCAATTTTGAGAAATAGAGGCTGAATCAGTCAGAAGTGAGGTTTGAGAGCAGATGTGAAAGGAAGCCTTGTAGTAGACTAAAGGCTTTGCAAACTGAAGAGGAAATAGAAATTATGAGTAAGCAGCGGAAGTTAGTAAGTTAACCTAGAGAGGAAAATGGAGCAGATGTGCAGAGAGAAGATGCTGGGACTACATGCCTCGTGATTCTTGGTGACTTTCCCCTTCATCCCCAGCCCAAGTACACATATGCCCCACTGTAATATAAGTAAGCTTAACAGTAAACAAATGCTTGTCCTTAGGGTCACTACACTAAATTTCTAGAGGTTCCTTGCCAACACGGAGGTCTTAACCACACACCAATCAATCAAAGTCTCTACTTCATCTTGTGCTGACTAGAACACTAACACTGAGAAAATGATTTCCTGTGTCTTTAGGTGAAGAAAAATCATAGTCACTTACCAAAAATGAAGCTTCTTATTGAAAAGACAACAAATTACTCCTGATCTCTTGCAGAAATCCTAGCTTAATATTTGAAAATGAGGGACGGTCCAGAGGATATAAAGGGATTTAGGGGAATGGATATCCCAAAAGCAATTGCCCCGAGAGTCTCTGAACAGGAACACTCACTGTTCAGTGAACAAATGTTTATGGAGGAAAGATGTAGAAGAGAGAATATGTAAAAGAGAGGATGTAGAACAAGCAAAGTAAGTAAGATGTACAGTGTGTTATATGAATTCTAAACAGTAAAGCAAAGTGTACAATGAAGATACAAAGCTGGGTGGCATTGATATTTTAAAGAGGCGACAGGGAGGCATTTGCTAATAAGGTAATTTTGCATGAAGAACTGGAGAAAGGAAAGGATCTCTCCTCATGGACATCTGGGAAAAGTGGTTTTAAGACAGAGTAAACAGCAAATTAGAAGCCCTGATGAGGATGTTGGAGTGTTGGTAGAAAAGCAAAGTGGGGGGCATGGTTTCAGTGGAATAAATGAGGGAGAGGTGAGTGAGGTCGGGGATCACAGGGGACCAGGTTGTACAGGGTTTATAAACCACTACATGGGTTTTGGCTTTCACTTTGAGGGGATGAGAAACCACTGGAAGATTGTAAGCACAACAGTAATGTGACCTGATGTACATTTTAACAAACTCACACAAACTGCTATATTGAAAGTAGACAAAAGGGGTTAAGGGCAGAAGCAGGTAGACAAGAGATTATCTTAATAATTCAGGGGATAAATAATGATGATCGGAGCAGGGTGATGGCAATGAAGATGATGAGAAGTGGTTGAATTCTGAAAATAAAACTGGGAGGACTTGGTGTTGGATCTGATGTGAGAAAGGAAAGAAAGAAGGGAGTCTATTTGGTCTGAGTAACTAGAAGAATGGAGTTACCATTTTCCATAATGGAGAAGACCAGAGGAGGAACTTCTTTGGAGGGGAACACTAAGGGATACATTTTGGACATTTTAAATTGTTTATGTCCATTAAATATGCCCAAGTGGAGAAGTCATTAGGCAGCTGGATATATGAATTCAAAGGAGTGATAGGGGTTGAAGCACTTAAATGGAGTCAGTATAGACAGAAAAGAGGTTCAATCACTGAGCTCTGGGAGGCTCCCACACTGAAAGTCTGTGTGTCAGTTAGAATATCATCCATTAGGGATGAAATATCTAAATGTGAGACAAGATTCCATCAAAATCCTAGAGGAGAACACAGGCAACACCCTTTTTGAACCTGGCCACAGCAAATTCTTACAAGATACATGTATGAAGGCAAGGGAAACAAAAGCAAAAGTGAACTATTGAGACTTAATCAAGATAAAAAGTTTCTGCACAGCAAAAGAAACAGTCAACAAAACTAAAAGACAACCTACAGAATGGGAGAAGATATTTGCAAATGACGTATCAGATAAAGGGCTAGTATCCAAGATCTACAAAGAACTTACTAAACTCAACAGCAAAGAATCTAATCATGAAATGGGCAAAAGACATGAACAGAAATTTCAGAAGAAGACTTACACATGGCCAACAAGCACATGAGAAAATGCTCCACATCACTTGCCATCAGGGAAATACAAATCAAATACAAGTCACTGGTGTGAGGTGGTATGTCCTCACACCAGTGAGAATGGTGAAAATCAACAAGATAGGAAACCACAAATGTTGGATAATAATAAATAAATAAATAAATTAATTAATTAATTAATTAATAATAAATAAAAACATAAAAGAAATTCCCATCCTGGGAGATGTGGAGAAAGGGGAACCCTTTTGCACTGGTGGTGGGAATGTGAACTGGTGCAGCCACTCTGGAAAACTGTGTGGAGGTTCCTCAAAGAGTTAAAAGTAGACCTGCCCTACGACCCAGCAATTGCACTGCTGGAGATTTACCCCAAAGATACAGGTGCAGTGAAAGACCGAGACACCAGCACCCCAATGTTTCTAGCAGCAATGTCCACAATAGCCAAACTGTGGAAGGAGCCTCAGTGCCCATCGACAGATGAATGGATAAAGAAGATGTGGTTTATGTATACAATGGAATATTACTCAGCCATTAGAAACGACAAATACCCACCATTTGCTTTGACGTGAATGGAACTGGAGGGTATTATGCTGAGTGAAGTAAGTCAATCGGAGAAGGACAAATATTATATGGTTTCATTCATATGGGAATATAAGAAATAGTGAAAGGGATTATAAGGGAAAGAAGGGAAAATGAGTGGGAAATATCAGTAAGGGAGAGAGAACATGAGAGACTCCTAACTCTGGGAAATGATCTAGGGGTGGTGGAAGGGGAGGTGAGCAGGGGTATGGGGTGACTGGGTGACGGGCACTGAGGGGGACACTTGACGAGATGAGCACTAAGTGTTATACTATATGCTGGCAAATCTAACTCCAATAAAAAATATACAAAAATTAAAAATTAAAAAAAGAATATGATCCATTAGATACAACGAACATCAAAATAATGATATCTTAAAGAACATAGGAAACTGGAACAAGTCTTCCAGGGCTAGTAGGCAGTCTATGATATAAACAGAGACCCTGTTCCTTTTCCTCCCTGCTCTGTCATCCCAAACACATGGTTTCTATGTCCATATTTGACTCAGGGGAGGAGCATGACCTCCATAGCTCCTAGCAATGCACCTGTCTCAGGCAGGAAAAAGGAGAAAGAGAAAGGGGGCAGACAAGCTCCCCTGGCAGTCCCATTCAGGGACTCCTGCCTATACGATGTGGAGAGGAGAAGAAATACAGGCCCTGGAAGCCAACTCCTGGGTGACAATCTTGACTCCACTGTTCATAGCTGAGAAGCCTTGGGAAGTCGATGAACTTGGACAAGATGATTGATCTCTGCCATAAATTTGCCTTCTGAAAATGAGAAAAATAATAGCTCTTACATTGGCATCAGTGTGAGGAATAAATGAGATAATATGCTTAGAAAATTCCCCACCCACAGTAAATGTTCCTGAATGGGCATGTGATTACATCTCATTTAATAAGCCAAGGGGTAAGGGAGGCCAGAATACAGATTTTTATAAATACAAATTTTTATAAACTCTTCTTATAGAAGAGAATGCTGTAAAAACCTCTAACCTAGAAGTCCTACCTCTGGCTCTACTACCCAGTCAATGTGGTGCCATAGATAATTCAACCATCTGAAGATTACTTTAAGCATCTATTAGAAAGAAATAAAAACACCTGCCCAGATTTCTTCTCTAGGGTATTGTAAGGATCGAATGAACTGATGTTTGTAAAACTGCTTGTATATGAACAGTATTACATGAAGTAGAGTATTTTCTTAATTGTCATAAAATTCCTTCCCAATCTAACCCTACCTGTGCTTTCTCCCTCTCATGTTACAATTTACTTATGTATTATTGCTATAAGCAAAATACTTATAAAGTAGTAGAAATGTATTTTTTTAATGTTTTATTTATTTGAGAGAAAGAACACAAGCAGGGAGAGAGGGAGAGGGAGAGGGAGAGGGAGAGGGAGAGGGAGAGGGAGAGGGAGAGGAAGCAGGCTCCCCTCTGAGCAGGGACCCCAAAGTGGGGCTCCATCCCAGGACCCTGAGATCATGACCTGAGCTGAAGGCAGCCGCTTAACCAACTGAGCCACTCAGGCGCCCCTAGAAAGTATTTTTCAAACTGACATAATCTTTTGACTTTTTACCCACCGAATTGCCACTTTAATATGTTGTTTATTGCTAAGCCTTTCTAAATTTGCTTATCATTTCCTGTTATAACTGTTTGTCAAATTCTACAAATTTTTAAAAATTGGCCCAGATTGTGATTTATTAATTAACATAAAGTACTTATTCAGAAAATTTATTTGTTCTCATGTTGTTCCTTTTAAAAAGAAGAAAAGTAAGCTAATAAATCCTGAACAAAGCTGTACTTTCTTAAGTCTCCCCAAAAAGTTAACTACTTTTCATCATTTTAGTCTATCCGTTTATGTAACTTAATATTTGAGTCTCTCTTTACTTTAATCAATTTTAATGTGGGTTTACCGGCAATAAATACTCTCAGATTTTTGTCTGAAAAAAATGTCTTTATTGTATCTTCCTTTTGGAAGGATACTTTCACTGCCTATAGAATTCTAAGTTAGCATTGTTTTTTTTATATCATGTTAACAATAGCATTCCATTATCATCTGGCTTTCATCACTCTGATCATTTCTTTTTGAAAGAGATGTGTTTTGTCCTCTAAATGCTTTTAATATTTTCTTTTTGTCTTTAATTTTAGGAAGTTTTACTATAATGTACCTAGATGTGCTTGGGTTTTATAGAGATTCTTGAATCTTAGGTTTGATACCTTGCATTAATTTTGGAAAAATTCTCATTTACTACTCATCCCCCATTCTCTCTCTTTTCTCCTTCTGGGGTTCCAATCACACATATACAAGAACTTCTCACCATTTGTTATATACATTTTGCTCTCTTTTGTATTTTTTGTCTTTTTCATTAAACTTTTTAAAAAAGATTTTTAAATTTATTTCAGAGAGAGCATGAGCAGGGGAGAGGGCCAAGGGAGAGGCAGAAGATTAGAACTTGATCCCAGGACTCTAAGATCATGAAGTGAGCTGAAGGCAACCCCCAGGCACCACTTCATTTTACACGTTTTACTTGGCAGCTCAGTAATCCTCTTCTCTGCTCTAATTTACTGTTAAACTCATCTGATGAGGTCTAATTTTGGTATTTGTGTTTACAAACTCTGAACTTTGATCGGATTGTGCTTATAGGTTCCAGTCTTCCAGTGGAATTTTCTTTTCATCTATTTTCTTAAATCTATTAATCACAATTATTTAAAAGCCTCTGTCTGATAACTCCAATACATAGATCAACCAAAGGTCTGTTTGTATTGTTTTTATTTTTGTTTTGGCCATTTTGTCCTGTTTCCTTGAGTATCCTGTACACTTTTATTGAATGCCAGTAATTGTGTATGATGAATTATAAGGGCTCTTCCCTTATCTTATAAGATAATATGTTCCTTAAAAGAAGCTGGGTGGTTTGTTTGTTTGTTTGTTTGTTTGTTTCCTAGGAGACAGAAACTAAATCACTTTGATCTGATTGGGGATTGAGATGATTAAAATCTGAGAGGTCTTTGGAAATGTCTTGAGTCTAGTGTTTGTATCTCTCAAACACTGTGAAACTGTGTAAAGTTAGTTTTTACTTTCTGCTTTGATGCTTATATTCCTACCCTGTGAAACTTATCAAACACCCTGAAGAAAAAAGAATTACAGAATATTGGGCTCACTTCCTTGTAATTCCCTTTAACCCAAGGTCTTGACTTCTCAAGTCTTAGCTACCTTGGCCATGTGGAACCCCAACTCTTGCCTACCCACTTTTGTGAGCATAAAAAAAAATTATAAGATTTTTCTTTCTGTTTATCCTCTCTCTTGTGCCACTTACCTATTAGAAACTGGCTTGAGAAGACAATAAAAAAAGAATGTCATGTTTGCATCAGTGCATTGCTCTTGTGTACAGGATTTTATCCCACTAATCTTAACACCCTTAGTTGTTCTCTGATGCCTCCAAAAGTTGGGGGAGGCATTACATTTTAATACATTTTACTCTCTTTTTAAATTGTTTTTATCAAGGGAAAGGAGTTAATTTGATTATAAACCACCATACCTAGAAGTGGAAATTTCCTTACAAGATTATTGCATTCTTTTCTATATATTCTTGCCAAATATATTTTCTCCCTATCATGTTTAACTTAACACTTCAGATGAAAGATATTTTACTATTATCATTACTTTATAAAATTTAGTTTTAATTTCTTTCCATTAATTTAAACCTATACCATTTATACATTGTTTCTTTTTGGTCTGCAACTTTAATCTTGTAATCCAAATTCTCTCTATAAATTCTCTGTATCTACAATAGTATCCACTGTAGTTCTCTTGATGAAAAGGCTTATTTCTAAAGTTACAAGAAAGAAACTATGACTTTTAAAAACTGGCCTGCATACCTTTTGTTCATGCCAGAATAAATTCTTTTCCTTTTACCATTTATTTTATTCTCAAAAGAATTTCAAACACCCTTGCCTGAATATCCATCCTTGTGTTTCACAGTTTTCATAATACATTTTGGTTAAAAAGAATCTGACACTCAAACTTCTCTGGGATGCTATAAATATTATATTAGTATAAAATTTGTGTTCAAATAGTTGTTTCTTTATTATTTATTCATATAAGCAATATCCTCAGTGAGAGAGATGACAATTACATGCATGCTGACTTCATCCAAAGAATGCAAAGATCATGGAATTTACTCATAATTTACTCTCTTTCATGCCAGTAACAAGTATTTATTTTAAAAAATTACAAAAATTTGAAAAACTACTTAGTATTATTCCAGATAAAGCTATTGTAAGGTTTGAAATCCCATTGTGTAGGGGAAGAAAAATCTTATAAATGAATGTGAGGGCTACCTGCCACATAGGAGTCTTAATAAGTTTGCAGCTGTGTTCATATTCAAAATTTACCTTAAGAGCATCAACTTTCACGGATCAAACTACCCCCCACATTTATGAAAGCACTACTGAGCTTTCTCATATATGTTCCACAACAGATCCTGCATGTGGTTTTTCTGGCCCAAACTCCTGGACAGAGCACCCTTTCCCTTTCTCTTCTTCCGATATGAGTTCTGAGATCACCATTTTGCAGGAGCAGCTACACTGTGGGAAATGGCCATTGCTAACACCCAACTAGCCTAGGGGACAGATCCTTCCCTTAACTAAGGATTCAGCTAATTTCAGACTGCAGCAGATGATGAAAGGATACTGTCCTTTCTTTGATGTGTAGCACCTGATAGAAGGGTGTCTTACAAATGCCCATAGAGGTGGCTACACTAACAGCTTAGTCTCAACTTACCTTCAGGGCCCATTTGGGTGTTCCTAGCCAAAGTGAACATAGTAAGGGTCAGGTTATTCCAAGCCCAGGAATTCTCTGAATATAACTGTGCCTAAGAGTCCAGATAACCGAAGATAAGTTGAGACAGAATGATTTTTTTTTTTTTTATCCTTCTTCAAGTCTAAGGTCCTAAAATCAGTTCCTCTTGCTCAAGAGTGACTGAAGAAGAAACAGCTCCTTCACAGGAAGATCCTGCCCTGGACCACAGGAGTATGACCTTGCATAAAGACTCCATCAGAACAATGACACCAAACAGAATAGTACAGTGTTAATCATTCTAGATTATGTCTTTTTTTTTTTTTAAGATTTATTTATTTATTTGAGGGGGGTATTGGAGGAAGGGCAGAGGGAGAGAGAATCTCAAGGAGATCCCTTCTGAGAATGGAGCCAGAAGTGGGACTCCATGTGGGAGCTCCATGCAGGGCTCCATCTCACAACACAGATGACGACCTGAGCCAAAACCAAGAGTTGGGTGCTCAATCGAGTGCACCACACAGGTGATTCAAATGTTGGCTACTTTTTAAAAAGTTTCCCCAGCTTCTACTGATCAAAGTTTCAGAAAGCATTAGGGCCACATTGTCAACCAGTTAGGGTTAGTTCTCAATAATACAAGATACAGAAGTGAGCAGAGGGGTGGTATAGGGTTGGCTAGCTCATCTGGAGCTGGAAAACATGTATCCTTACCTTAGCTTAGTTGACTGTTATTTAAATAATTATTTCATTGGTTATTATACCTTATTACTTATTAAAAACTGCAATAAGACCCGAAGATGTCTGGCAGTGAAGCAGAAGGCAGTTTAGTTGCCAATGCAATGATACTAAAATTTATTTTTTAAAAAAGACACAGAAGTGTCCTTTTAATAATTAAAATTCTTCTTCATTGGGGAACTTGGTGATTATTCTGAAGGCTTCATAATTGGAAGGATAGATAGAATGGTGATACTTTTACTGCCAGAAATTTATATCTGATAAATAGAATAGTGGCAGTGGGAATTTGTTTTTAGGAGAGATATCTTCTATTTGGGGAGGTGGCACTTTAACGAGCATTTTAAAGTCAAGAATCTAATAATTTCCCTTGGGATATCTCTGGGTAATGGCTGGAGGAACCCAGCTGAGAATGCTTCGTATGAGACAGTAAGTGTTCTGTTTAATAAGGTTAAAGACCGTCCCATGGAAAGTAGTGCATCTCTAATGAAGGATGTTTTTACCCCAGATTGTCAGTTTCCCCAGTCTAATAAGAAAAAGTTTGGGGGGAAATACAGAGCCTGGATGAGGAAGGCAGAAGGGAAGGCCTGAGTCAAGGATAAGAATGCTAGGGGCATAGCTGTTCTTTGCCGACACTCTGCCCTGGTCTTGGAATGGCTCCTTCTGTCTGGTCATTTGGATTTCAGCTCAAATATCATTTCACCAAAGAGAACTTCTTGAATTGCCCTCTTCATGGCAGCCTCTAAGATGGCGTCTCATCCTCATGGTCCTCAAGGAAGGAAAAAAAAATAATTTTTTAAGGGACACCTGAGTGGCTCAGTGGTTGAGTAACTGCCTTTGGCTCAGAGCATGATCCTGAGGTTCTGGGATCGAGTCCCACATCAGGGTCCCCACAGGGAGCCTGCTTCTCCCTCTGCCTATGTCTCTGCCTCTCTCTGTCTCTCATGAATAAATAAATAAAATCTCTAGAAAAAAAAGGAAATAATTTTTAAATGCATCACTAAAGAAAAAAATTATCACAGTTAATTTTTTCCCCTCCTTTGTATGTAGGAGTATCATTTTTAATCTTAGAAAATGGTACCAAGCAACATTTCAAGAAGGAATCCCCATATTGTTTGTTAGATAAAAATAAATATATTGAAGTCTTCCTGCCATTCAATGCTAAGATAAAACACACCATCTTCGTTCCCAGGAAACATAGTCCAGGGGTTATAGGCAAATAAATCATTGTAATGAAACTGGATGGAATGTTGCAATCATGGCTATTCTCCTAGGTAGATCTCACAGTTCCTACTTGACATTAATATTAATAAATTATTTTGACGCTTTTAAATTTTTCTGTGCTTAATTCTAAATCTTCTGGGGATTAAAAGATGCATACCTATTGAGAAAGATGGTTCCCCCCACTTTTTCTTAAGACATTTATTTATTTGGGCGGGGGGGAGATAGAGTGAGTGTGTGCACAGAGTGAGAGGGAGAAGCAGACTCCCTGCTCAGCAATGTGGGGCTCGATCCCAAGACCCTGAGATCATGACCTGAGCCCAAGGCAGACGCTTAACCGGCTGAGCCATCCAGGGGTCCCAAAGTGGTTTCCCTTCTAATTAATTGAGATTATTTACTATTAGAGATAGATGGAAGATCTGAATCCTTCTCAAGACCTGAGGATTAATGCAAAATTCTACTTAGAGTAATCAGGCTAATAATTTCACTACTGTGAGGGAAGTGATCACCCAGCTCACTTTCCTGGATATGCATTATAAACAATTTCTAATTCTTCCATGTACCTTTAGAAATCTACAGATCCTGTTCAGGATGATCCATTCGATGTGCTTGGGATTCTTAAGCTATGTAAATACCTTTTTGTCTCTAAAGACTTACAAATTGAAAATATCACAAAATATGTAGATTTCTTTCCATTTAATTTTTTCATAATAGAAATTTTTGTTCCATGATCAGTCCATAGATGCTATGAAACTACTTGTAATTCTTAATATAAACACTGAAGGTTTAAAAATTCATGAGTTGTAATCCATGGCAATTTTTCCAGTAGCTTTCTATCTTAAAATTTGTAGGCAAATTGTTCTTAAATAGAGGATCTCAAATACCAATATTTTAAAATATTGATGAGCTGTTAGACCTAATTTCTCTCCAACATATAATTTAACGCATATGCACAAAAATTTCCACTCTTTGACATTAGATGAATAAAGTAATATGGAAAACTAGAATACCACTGCCAAAGATGTCACAGTTTTAATGGGAGAGCTAAGAGCAAGGAGCAGGAAACAATTCTACTTTAAAAATGGATTTTTTAAAAAGTAAGTCATTTGAAATACTTGTCATGCTGCAAACATGATTATGACTTCAAATTGGCATTTAGTTATATTGCATATCACAGGCCACTCAAATTGCACTCCTGCAGCCTGTGGAATGTTAAGTCGACACAGAAGACAATCGTTCACATTTTAAAGAAGGTTTGCAGTAAATGAAAATAAGCACCTACCCAAATACGTAAAAAAAGGGGGGGGGGCGAGTGGAGTAGAATAAGAGGTCGGATTTTTTCCCCTTTAAAATGTCCTCCTAAAGGGACGCCGGGGTGGCTCAGCTGTTGAGCGTCTGCTTTCAACTCAGGGTGTGATCCCAGGGTCCTGGGATCGAGTCCCTCATCGCGCTCCCCATAGGGAGTCCGCCTCTCCCTCTGCCTCTCTCTCTCTGTTTCTCAAGAATAAATAAATAAAATCTTTTTAAAAAATGAGCATAAAAAAATAAATATAATGTCCTCCCAGAGCTACCAGTAATTTGCATTTATACAAGGGTTGGTACAAAGATATCTGGGTTAATAAGGAGAGACATCCACAGGTGAGAGCTGATGTATGACACCAACTGGACTTCACTTTGTTTCTTTGGTTTCTTCAGGGCAGTATTCTAGTTTCTTGGTGAGCTACCTCAGCCTTTCCTCTTTCGTTTACATCTATTTTTGTCTGAAAATCTGTCCCATCCTGTTGTCTTCTGTGGCTTTGTTTCAATGTGCACAGGCCTGCAGTTGACAGCCTAGCTGTTGCCCCTGCACACCTTCTTGTCCTGCTCCTTCTGGTGAACTGACCTTCTTTTCTCCCCACAATGGTATTTGCCTCTTCCATTTACCTTTAAAGACATTTGCACAGGACACATTCTTTCCTATTGTTTGCATCATCTAAAAAGTGATGCAAATGAATTTGGGAATTTGGCTATTGATAGACTTACAGTCACAAGTTATGGAGTCTTTCTACTGACATTCTTACCTTGTGTCCTAAAATGCCTTCTACCGATACATTTAGGTTAGCTAATAACTGTAATCTTTATAGATACAATAAATAAGCCAATAATGCCACGTGAAAAAGAAGCCTCAGTAGTAATAAATTTTAGTCCCTTCATCTTCTTTCAAATACTTCATGTGATGTTTTTCCTTTTTGTTCATTTGTTCAGGAAACCGTGGCTTTTTAGTAGATTGAATGTATTTAAATTGACTGGAGGACTTGTTATCATTTTTAATGTCACAACTTTGGTTAGTGGTGGCTTCATTTAGGCAAGTTTCTGTCTTTCTGATATGACTATTTCTTTTGGAAGCTTCTTGCTGTCTGGCACAAGATAATCCCAACAATCTAAGCTATATGTCTAGACCATGCATGCATAGACTGAGTTGTTTCTCCAAGGAAACTTAGTTTCTTTTAGTGAAAAAATGAAGACATCAAAAACTAAATAATATGGTGCAACATGGAGTAACATTGTTCCAGTGAGCTGGTGAAAGGAAGAGCCCCAGCCGTGGCCATTCACTATGATGAGTCCAGGCTGATGCTCTTCAACCTTTTCCACATGCTGAGCCCATGAATAAGATTTCTATTTAACCAAGTAAAGCATTTAAATTTAATTCTGGACAGAACTTTATGTGCCAAAATGCTAAAATACTTGTCAACACACTAAGGGAGTTAAATGTAAACCTTTTCAGTTACATGAGCACCTATGGCTCTGTTCTGAGGTTATTTCAGAATCAAAGCTATGAAAGTTTTCTTTTTTAAAAAATATTTTTTAAAGATTTATTTATCTACTTGAGAGAAAGAGCGCGTGTGTGCATGCAGGTAGGGGGAGGGGCAGAGAGAGAGAGAGAGAGAGAGAGAAAGAATCTTAAGTAGACTCTGTGCTGAGTATAAAGCCTAATGCAAACTTGATCCCAGGACCCTGAGATCATGACCTGAGCTGAAATCAAGAGTCAGATACTTAACCGACTGAGCCACCTAGGCGCCCCAAAAGTTTTCTTTTAAAGCTTACACTAATATTTCTAATCCTGTTCTAAAATTACATTGTTCCTCCTTAATTCGAGGAACTCTATAATCGCAGTGCTTTTCTATTATGCAAGTAAGAATAATTTCTTACTTTCCTTATTTGACTAAGAGTCCAAGAGACTTATCCAAATATCAATATGAACAATAAAGTATTGAATAAAACACACCATTCTATATGTAGTCACTTTTATATTGAGAGGAGGATCCCAGAAAGGATGTGCATTCCAAATACTTCTACCGATACATTCTAGGTTCTAGGTTTGTTCTGGAGCCTTCATTCTTTGTAGCTATGTAGATGCTTGTTTGACAAATGGTTTAAGTATCACTTGTTTCAATTGGTTTTGAGTCTGAGGTCTTTAGAATCCTCACAGCTGCCAATTCTGTGTCGCAGGAAGTGAAGGCTTTAGATCACAAGTCCTCTTTCAGTGCTAATATTCAACTTTGGAAGAGGGCCCAGGAACTAGTCCAGTCCACTCTGAGCAGATGGAAAGAGCTTTAATTTGTGGTCCACTATGACTTACTACACAATTAAAAGTATAAACTCATTTATCTAAATGCATGCTGGACAAATTGATTCTTCTTACTACTCTTTAATTTCTAGTAATTTCTATTTCACACATTTAATTAAATTTTAGCTGTCCTAAATTTTGCCTTTCCCCTGATGCTCCTTAAATATATCTTACTCCGTTTCCTGAGCCATAAGCACATCCTTCCATATGCCATGCACCATTTCCTCATTTCCTTAGCAACCTAACATATCATGAAATGTTTTATTTGCATTATGTGAACCCAACTGATTCTCCAGTGCCACTTCCATCCAGGGCCAGGACAGTTGAAAGTGTTTAATTTTCTGCAAGGAGATCAAGAAAAGACTGTGTAAATAACATTACATGTAAATTCGGGCTTTTGAGGTTTAGATACTAAGTCTCTCCTTTGACCCATGATCAAAAATTCATGTATTTTGAATATATCATCTGATAAATTTTCACTTATCAAAAACACATGAGTCTTTAATTTAATTACAGTTGACATCAGTATAGAACTTGAGTTTCTCAGAGACCTTTTAATAAATAAAAAGTATCCATTACTTAATATGTTATGAATTCAAGATTCCAAAAACTACTTTAGGATATCAGAAAATATTAAAATAAGACAGTTTGATGGAAATATTATGTACATTCACCTAACATAATTGTATACTTTCACTTGTTTTTATGCAGAAATCTAATCTTGTGTCACTTAACCTTACAGAAAAAAACCACAAAATCACATTAAATTTTCCAGTTTCATTGTACAATATAGGTATGGTTACACTTCAAAATGTAACAGGCTTTTAATACAGAATTACCCAGTTTGGGAATATGTGGTATAGAAAACCCATCAGATTATTTTGTGTTGTTGCTGTTATTCAACCCTTATCTTTCTAGAATTGGGCTTTTGCTATTAGGACAGATTTTAAATGGCCACTCTTTTCCCAGGTCAAGCTTCTTTATTCAGGTCAAGCTTCTTATCTCTTCCTTGGCCTTTTTCTGTAGCACAAAGTCAAATATCTTTTTGAGTTTAAATCTATGATATTAAAAAATTCATTTAAAGTAGCTTAATCATATAATATTTAACTTCATCTACATAATTTCATGTTGTTATATTATTTTTTGCTAAATACCTATAACTCCATTCAAACAAAATATGCAAATATTAATTCTTCATACACACTTTTGACCAATAAAACTTCATCATTTCAAGCAAGTGTATTTTTTTTTTTTTAACTGTTGGCTTGTTGGAGCACCTGGGTGGCTCAGTCAGTTAAGCATCTGACTTCAGCTCAGGTCATGGTCTCTGGGTCCTGGTATTGAGCCCTGTGTCTTAAGGCTCCCTGCTCAGTGAGGAATCTGCTTCTTTCTCTCCCTCTACCCCTTCCCCTGACTTGTGCTCACTCTCATGCTCTCTCTCTCTCTTTCAAATAAATAAAATAAAATCTTTAAAAAAATTGTTGGCTTGTTGTTGCCTTTCCCAAAAGACATTCATTTTTTAGATTTTAAGATCTCTGGATTTTAAATTTTGAATTTTGAAGTTACATCAGTAGTATGTTTTGTTTTCAGGCAGTGTTCAGGCAGTGTTCAAGCATTGATCTCTGTGAACAGATTTCTTCTGGTGAGGGCACTTTGTCCCATTCAGTGTTGGACACTGCAGGACAGTACTTCTTTTGGTGAGGATTCAAACCCATTAGTTTTAGGTTGTCCTCTTCTAATCTATGAGGAAGTAGTGATCATGCCTCAGGAGCTTATTCTTATTTCTAGACAATCTATAGAAGACTTCCTGGCATCCCTAGAAGAAAGCTATATGTGGTTTGTGGGGATGTCATAGGAAGGTAGATGCAGAGCAAAGAACAACAGAGATTGTGAAGGTTTACTTGGGCACTGGCAACAGCCAGGTATCACTTTCCCACTATTTTTTAATAATGGTTAATAATATTTTTCTACTATAAAGTGCTGGAAGATATTATCTTTTGCACTTAGTTTGCAGATACCCAAGATGATCCCCTTGCATTGTCCTTCATGCTTTATTTATTTATTTTTTTAACACCCAATGCAGGGCTTGAATTCACAGCCCTGAGATAAGAGTCAGATATTCAACTGACTGAGCCACCCAGGCGCTGCCACTTCATGTTTTTAATGCTTTTGCAACCTCTCTTGGATACATAAGAGAAAGGCAAGTAGGAATTTGTCCTTCCCAGATAGCATGATTCCAGCTGGCCACAGTCTAGGTTGAACCTAGACCCCCATGATGCACAAAGCTGGAGGACTTTTTATTTTATTTCATTGATGACCACAGGAATTAAACAATGAGCCAGCTCTGACAAGAGCTGGGACAATTATTGATTAATTCAATTCCAAACGAACAGACTAGGGTCCACTAAATGGTTTAAAGATGACAGAAGAGGTGAGGTACTTCTTCCCCAATCTTTTAAATTAAGGAGCACAAATGGTAAGTTAATCTAGTCTGGGAACAACCAGTCACATAAAAGATTATTAAGAGCTGGAAAGTCTCTTAAAGACTAGATAGGTAGATGGACAAACTCAGTTAATGGTCTATTTTCAAAACAAAAAAGCCTAGACATCCCACACCACAGGAACCAAAGGAGGAGACACAAAAGGAGGATAAAAAAGTGTCAGTGGTCTAAGCATTTGCTCACTCAGTCCTATGGCACTGACCACCTCTGCCATTCTCAGGATCTATGTTGTTCCCGATCCTATCAAAACCACATCAAATTATTGTGGAGGAAAAAGGCCACATACTTAGAATTTAAAAATAGGTCCAGATTCTATGATAAGAACTGCATTGCAAGAAAGGAGAAAAGAACTCATCAGCTTGTAACTAGGTGACCACCACACCCCTGTTTTTTAACACATCAAATGACAGGCTTTTCTTGAACACTAGTTCAACTTAGACCCTTAGACCCTTTCTGAGAATTTCTCTGTGATCAGCAAGGGAAAAGGGGCTTCATGACACTCAGGTAGAGGAAAAACGAACTCATGACCCTCCTCACGGAAGAGAATCTAAAGAACTTTTGATACTACACAGAGAAAAGAAAGATGAACCTTGTAGTCATTAGTTACCAAGCCTCAAAAAGGGTTTTTGAAAGAGAAGCCTTGTCAAACCTTTGAAAGGAGGAACAATTGCTTAGGGTAAAACACCACAGATCTATCATTTTGGGAGACTTCATTCCTTTATTTAACACTTGACAAGTAGTGCTGTCTTATAAGTAAGGGATGATTTTTTTCCCACCAAAATGTCATCCTAACAGCAGGTCAGGGTGGCATGGGACAAAACTCAAGTGCAAGGAAGATGGTAAGATGATCTGTGAGGTCCTTTCACTTGCCAAGATTCTGCAGATGCCACGGTAGTCATCAAATTCCAGAAAAAGAAGGAATGAGAATAAGGGAAGGGTTGGGAGGGGGGATATACCTAGTAGGGGAGTCGCAGTCCAAAACCACGGATGGTTTGGCAACCTCAAAGTTGGGACCAACAGCAATTGGCATTTTCAATCTGCGTTATTGTCTTCTTGTTGCCAATGATTTTTGTATCTTGTGACTACAATTCTTTCAAATGGGATGTATATCCCAAGTTTTCTGTAGGGAACATGAGCCAGAAGCAATGGGACACTGTAAGTAATGGTGCCACTGGAGTTTAGGAGCTCCTGTCTCCAAGTTATGTTATGACTGTTCAAATGTCAGCAGGATTTTCCTACTGGTCTGCAGCTATAAGCAGATCCTGACACAAACAACATCTGGAACTCTGATGGGCAAATCACTGATGACACGTTTTAGACAACACTCAGGGAAAAAATGTCTTCATGCTTTAACCATGTGGCCTTCAAGCCGCCTTGTTGGCATTCAGAGACTGGAATGGTGAAGCATGTTTAAGGAGAATCATTGCTGCAGCCCTCGGCAGCCATTAAAATTCAGCTCTACCCTCAGTGGACACATTCTAAATGAACACGGCAACACACAGTCCCATCCATGCTCCAGAATCCTACTACGTTAAGCAATGCAGTAAGGAAGGGCTTTTCAAAGATGAGAGATTCAGTATTATACAATGTGACAGACTTTATTCTGACCTTCCTTGGACAAAATATTGACAGAAGCCAAATCTCCATCGTAGAGTGCATGCAGCACAATCTTGTTAATTCAGATTAACAGAGAATCAGTGTAAAGAAGCTTACTCTAAAATTTATCTGCATTATTTATAAGAAGAAATTCATGATTAAATTATTATCATGAAAAAAAAATTTAAGTATAATCAAATAAGGCCACTTAAGAAGTGGAGCTTTTTCCAAGTACAAGGGTAGCACCCAATATTTATGCAAATTTCAAATGATTTATTTTATTCATGAAAGCTAGTTCACATTGCCCTTTCTACAGACAATCGTTGTTTGGTTAATTCTTGTTTAGAAGTAATAAAACCAAAGTCTTTCCATAGGATGTGAATCATAATTTTCACTTCTAGGGACCAACTGTACCCAAGTACAAATTAAAGAGGCATCACCATAAAAATTGAAAATTGTAACTTGCTGCATAGGTTTTGTAATTAGACTAATTGAAAATAATTTCTGCTTGGCCACAATCCTACATTTTCCCCTTTTCCAGAAACACGAGGGTGTTTTCTGTTGAGTAGGAACAGAATCATCCCAAGCAAATCTAACCCAGTTTAAGTATATACCATGACCAAGATATAATACAATAGATTCTCAGCTATAACTTGACTTCTAGACAGCAACAATTTCAAAATGCTATTAGTGTAGAAAATACTAATCTCCATTCACAAGCTTTACTTCAACATACCACTATTGGAATTAGTTAACATAGATTATGTGTTCATTATATAGACCACATTCACTATGTTAGTCTCATAACACTCATATAAAATAGGCAGTCCTAGTTTACAAAGAAGGAAATTAGAGCTGAAGAAGTTAAAATATAGCCTAAGGGGGCACCTGGCTGGCTCAGTTGGTAGAGCATGCAACTCTTGAACTCAGGGTTGTAAGTTCAAGCCCCACATTGGACATGGAGCCTACATAAAATAAAATAAAATAAAATAAAATAAAATAAAATAAAATAAAATAAAATAAAATAAAATAAAATAAAATAAAATAAAATAAAATAAAATAAATAAAATTGGTATGTCTGGGTGGCTCAGTGGTTGAGCATCTGTCTTTGGCTTAGGGTGTGATCTTAGAGTCCCGGGATCGAGTCCTGCATTGGGTTCCCTGCATGGAACCTGCTTCTTCTTCTGCCTGTGTCTCTGCTTCTCTTTCTCTCTCTTTCTCTCTCTCTCTCTCTCTCTCTCTCTAATGAATAAATAAAATATTTTAAAATAAAATAAAATATGCCAAGTAAATAACGGATATGGAATTCATATGCAAGCTACCTGTTTTCAGATTTATAGTCTTAATTATTATGTGATTTCTGTTTCCCTTAAATCCATAGTAAGAAAGTATAGAATTAATAAATTCATTTTTGAAAAAAAGTCTTAAATGAGTCATTTAATTAATTCTTCCCCACCCTATGCAAAAATTTCTTCTTCAGAATCTCTAAAAGAAAGAACAACTAAGGCTCTATCAGATATTTCTAGTATTGAAGCTTCTGATTTTGGCTGATAGTTCATTTCATTGTTAGACCACTGCGATGGTTAAACAGATCTTCCTGACTCTAAGATGGCATTGTAAAAATCTTTCTGATCTCTTTTTCCTATAAAATTCTATAGCAAACAAGAACAAGAAATAGAAACTTATACCATGAATAAAACCAGAAAAACTGAATCTGTAAACCCCAAACCATAGTGAATGAGGTTTAGAACAAAAGACATAATGGTAAAAAATCAAACAGAAAAAAGATGCTTGACAGAAATGAGTTAGTGAGCTGAGGGAAAGTCAGCAGGAAATGTAGAAGCAACATAATTTTCCTGATAGGCTTTGAAAAGACTAAAGAATTTGAGGTTAATAGTCAGCAAACAGGGGTACTATCAAAAGTAGTAGTAAGGCTGGTTTTTTGTTTATTTGGGTTTTAGTTTTGGGGTCTTAATTAGCAGAATGAGCAGTCAGATCTAAGGGTCCCCAATTCCACCTCACAAAGTAAAGTAACTTCTCTCTACTCTTTCAAGATACCTCAGGATTGTTCCCTGGGAAGTTTAACCAGAAAGACTCTGCATTCAAGGATATGAGGCCCCGAGGAGGAAGAAGGTAAGCAACAATGAATGATAAAGGGGGAAGGAAGCTAAAGCCATAAGTCTCTAGATTTAAAAACCCATTAAGCATCCAACACAATAAATGAAAAAAAATGCACATCAAATTTGTCATTGTGAAACTTCAGAATATAAGGGATAAAGAGAAGATTCTAAACGTTCCCTTTGTAGGAACATATAAGGATCATATAAGAGATCAAGAATAAAAATGACTTTGCACTTTTAAGAAAAGAAACCTAAAAGACAAGGGAATAATGCCTTTAAAAATTCAGTAGATATGTAAAAAAAGTTTTATCAAAAACAGTTTTTTTTAGATTTTGTAAAAAAGTTTACATCTATGGGGATCCCTGGGTGGCTCAGTGGTTTGGCGCCTGCCTTTAGCCTGGGGCATAATCCTGAGGTCCCAGGATCAAGTCCTACATTGGGCTCCCTGCATGGAGCCTGCTTCTCCCTCTGCTTGTGTCACTGCTTCTCTCTCTCTCTCTCTCTCTCTCTCTGTATCTCTCATGAATAAATAAATAAAACTTTTTTTTAAAGTTTACATCTAGCCAAGCAATCAAGTATGTATAAGGGTAGCAAAAAAACATTTGAGACATACAAAGTCCCCCATAAACGATTTCTCAAAAAAGCCCGTGGACAATACATTTCACTAAATGAAGAAGTACACCAAGAAAGAGGAAGAATGGGAATCAGGAAACAAGAGAAAGGTAAAGGGAATTCCCAGAATGACATCCGGGGAAGTGTAAGGACCACAGCTGTGCAGCAGGCCAACAAAGTCACCAAATCAGACTTAACAGGAAGTCAAGTCTTTGGGGATTTTTGTATATGGGGGTGATATTTCCAAGAAGATACTAGAATGTATAAACTATCTGACAGATTATATCTTGGGGAAAATTGCATAACAAGGCATTTTACGGACCTTTTGTGCAGTTTGGGAAAACAGAGTACTCTCAATACTAAACAAATGAAAAGAGAAAATGATCATTAGCAAAAAGTTACAAAAGAATGGAATTGTATGTAATCACAGTGGTTTACCTAATTTGTCAGTGAACATTTTATCAATAATGAAAATATAGAGTATTGATTAAAATGAATTATATTTTATGAAGAAAATGAGGAAAAAGGAGGTATAGCAAACATCTTTATTATTATGGGAAAACAATAGATAATGTCAAAATGGGTGAGTTGACAGCAATCTAGATGTCTTATTTATAAATGAAAAAGTAAACCATAGAAGAAATTTCTGCTTAGTTTAATATTATTACCCCTGGGGAACATGACAGGGTTGGAAGAACAGGATGGGGAGGAGAACAAGGGATTATTGATAAACATTTTAGCATTAGTGACTTTCTATTTTCTTATAATATTTGCATAAAAATTAAAATGTTATTTTCCAAAAAAAATTCCTTACAATAAAACAACATTGAATTCTGGGATGCCTGAGTGGCTCAGTCAGATAAGCGTCTGTCCAACTCTTGATTCTTGGCTCAGGTCATGATCCAGGATCATGAGATCTAGTCCCAGTGTCAGGCTCTGTGCTCAGCAGGGAGCCTTGTTGAGATTCTCTCTCTCCCTCTCTCCCTGTCCCTCTGTCCTCCCCACATCAATCTCTCTCTCTCTTTCTGTCTCACAAAAACAAATAAATAGATCTTTAAAATAAAATAAAATAAAATACTATTATTATTAATTTGTTTTCTTTACATTCCCAGTTCTTTGGGCTTCTACCAGGCCGCAGATGGGTTCTAGAGAGCTATAAGTTTGTGTGTTTGTCTTCATTTCAATACTAATTGAAAATGTATAAGCCTATCTTGGATAACCTGGATAATTGTCATTTGGTGCCATCACTTTCTTGTGTATCTAATCAACTTAGCTCAAAGTAGCACTACTTTTTTTTGGAAAGTTTTTATTTCAACTCCAGTTAGTTAACATACAATGTAATTTTAGTTTCAGGTGTATAATTGTTCATTCAGTGCTTCCATACAACATCAAGTGCTCATCATAAGTCCATTCCTTAATCCCCATCACTTATTTAACCCATCCCCCCACCCACCTGCCCTCTGGTTACCATCAATTTGTTCTTTACAATTAAGAGTCTGTTTCTTGGTTTGCCTCTCTCTTTCTTTTTCCCCCCTTTGTTCATGTTTTGTTTCTTAAATTCCGCATATGAGTGAAATCATATGGTATTTGTCTTTCTCTGACTTAATTTCTCTTAGCATAATACTCTCTAACTCCATGCATGTCATTGCTAATAGTGAGATTTCATTTCCTTTTTATGACCAGGTAATATTCCATTCTTTTTTATTTTTTTTCTCAGATCTAGGGTTAGGGTTAGGGTTAGGGCCAGGTTTAGGATTAAAATTAGGGTTACAGCCAAGATGAGGATATGCAAGTAGCACTACTTTAATAATTGCAAGAAAGTAAGAAAGAACTAAAAATGATACATTAGTATCAAAGAAAGTCCAATTGAAATTATGGCAGGTAATGTGAATGAAATTTATGTAATAATTTGGATGAATCAAGCATTGAGGAAATTGAGTCACTTCATAAGATGCACTGTGGTAGAGTGTCATAAACTCAATAGGACCAGCAGGTATATTCATGTTGCAAGTAGCAATTTGGATTCAGCAAAATACTATCTGCCACATAAAAGTAATGTTCATTTGTGTACTTATTCATTTGTAGGGTTTTAAAAATAATATATATTTATATTTTGTATCATATAATAACTATAGCAACAGAAGTTTATACCTATTTTTACATTGGTACATATTGGTACAAATGATAATATAATAACTTAGTTCAATCACGAAGAGTTCTTTTTCTGCCTTTAAATTAATTTCAAGGTTAAATTATTCTGTTAAAAGAATATATAAGTTACTTAAATTTGAAAAGAACTGACTTACTTTTTGTATTCACTGAGAGATCTAACTACATCAGTTTAATGCAATCCAGTATGCTACCCATTTGAGGCCCTCACCAAGTACACATTAATTTAGAAAGAAGTTCTTTTTTCTCTCACCCACTTTAGTTCACCAACTTTATCATCAAATGATGCAGTAAAAGGCCTATTGTCTTTATGACTGGGATTCTTTATCCTGACCTCTACTTGTTGGGAACCCTTATCTGTACATACCTTATGCCTCTCCTAAACTTAGAGAAAGGTATGAGAAAACATTTGGGAACAGATTATTTTAGTTTTGACACATTACTCTGACCTCTTTTGAAGTCATTTTCTGACTCTAACCCTCCGACTCAGACCCTTATTTATTTTTAAGGACCCTTGCGATTACATTGGGCCCACCCAAATAATTCTGGATAATCTCCCCATCTCAAGACCCTTAATTTAATCACACATGCCAAGTCTCTTTCAACATGTAAAGTAACATACTACTGGTTCCTGAAATTTGGATGTGGACATCTCTCTGGTGGCACTATTCTGCATACCACAGCCGGTGTCATTATGCCCAGCCAGTCCCAAGAGCAGCAACTCTGATGGAGGAGCCTACCTCGGAAAAGTGTGAGAACATGTTCTCTAGAAACAGAAAGGAAAGGGCACCGATGTAAGGTAAGAGAAAGAGGCCGTTTTACAGTGAATCAAGAGAAGGTTCTTTTTCTGACAAGGATTAAGGAACAAGTTGAAGACATAAAAAGGGTGGACAAATTTGGGAAAGCAGCTGGTGGAAAAGCCTCCAACTTAGGAAGAAAAAGCGACTGCCTCCCCAAGGGCTTATCTGAGACGTGAAGGTGGTGACATGCTTCAGACGTGGGATCTGAGGCCAGTTAGGCCAATTACCGTGTCCATGAAGATGCCACTAAGCCCAGTGCCAAGAGAGCCACCTCCATTCGTATTTCGAGTTTTACAACAAACCAATAACATCAGAATTAGAGGAGTTTTCCCACCACCTCCCTATTGTTAAGCCACTGGGTTTTCCCCCCATGATTCCTATAAGAAACCTGACACTAATTGGACTAGCATAAGAAGGGGAAAAAAAATGAATCACAGATCGCACTGGAAATAAACTAAGGAATAAGAAAATATGACCTCTGCCCAAAAGAACAACGATGAAAAATTGCACCGAGGGGCTATATATAGTGAGCATTTAGATTTTTAAAAGGACAAAACATGGAGTCTGATAAGATCTACCAGCTGTTTCTCTTTCCTCAGACCTTTGCCTAGAAGACAGCTACTGAAACTTGGGTGTACCTCTCTCTTGCTGTGTCATACACGGTTCCTTTCCTTCCCCACCCCCTCCCTGCTCTCCTGCCGCCCTGGCGCCTGTGTGTGTGTGTGTGTGTGTGTGTGTGTGTGTGTGTGTGGTTTCTCTCTCTCCCTTGTAAGAACACAGCTGCCTGTCCCCTGCTGTCACCGCTCCTCTGACTAGCTTCTTGCTGCCTCTTGCCTCTCCTTTCTGCTTAGCTCCCTGTCTTCTGGTAAGTGCGACAATCGCTCCCCGAACCCCGTGAGAAGCTGTAGGGTGCGGTTTGTGGTGTTCGAAACTTGCAACTTTGAGATTGCCAGTGAACTCTGAAGAACTTTCCATTGTTTTATTTATAATTGAAATGTGTTGCTCAGGAAGGGATGTGTGTGATAATTTGCTGGACTACCCAGTACAAGTGAAAAATTCTGAGGAGAGAAAAAAGGCAATAAAGTTTATTAAGAAGATAAAATTTAGAAATAATTTCTTGCTGTCAATTAATTAATATGGAAAGGAATCATTTAAAGTAGCAGAGTTCTCTGACTTTAATTTTCTCCCTCTTGGTGATTTATCTTGAGGCTACTTTTAGGAATTGAGTTGTCTTGTGGTTTACAATGACTCAGTTATTCTGTATTAAAGTAAATGTGGGCAATGAGTTTAAAGGATATCCATGGAATTAATATTAAAAACATCAAGGACTGTGGCCTCTGAGGAATGAAGAATAAATCAAATACAAGTCAACTTTTGCATTTAGACTAACCATACTAAAACTCTTGTGAGCAGTCAGTGTTAAATTCATTGCTTTGAAGTTGGGGTTTACTTTAGATTTTATTTCATACTAAGAAGCCTCCCTAACACTTTAAAACCCACATATGTATTTAAGCCAGTAAATGTTTACTGCTTTTAGTTTTGATTTTAAAAGGATTCTCTTCCCTTAATTTTCAAAGAAGTGCTAAATGCCATGGCTCCTTTTAGAAGAGCTTAAAATAACTTCTGGCTGGACAGCAGGTGCCATGTATCTTTCTCAGAGTTTAGGGGAGGCGTAAGTTATATATAGACGAGTGTGCCCAACAAGTCGGGGTCAGGATAAAGAAATACCAGTGGTGAAAACAATGAGGCTGTTTACTGCATCTTTTGATGATAAAGCTGGTGAATTAAAGTAGGTAGGAGAAAAAAGTACTTCCTTCCAAGTTAATGAGCACTTGATGAAGGCCGTAAGTGGGTGGCAATGGCTGTAGGCTGGATTTTCCGTTCTTGTTGGGGTTCAAGCACTTGAGGTCCCCTGCCCTGAGAATGAGAGGAGGAAGCTGTGCAGTGCATGGAACAGTATGTTTTTGGTTTTCTTCTCGAGCTACCACAACAGCAAAACCTGTGCATTATGAGAAACTTGTCATATTTTTGTGTCGTTCATTAGCAGCATCCCCATTAAATACCATTAACAAATAAAAGGCACCATAACTCCAAGGTCAACTCTATTGCAACCCTAGAAATGAAGATGGCCAGAATTCCTAAAATTCTTTGACTCACCTTGTACTTCAGCCCCTCTTTCCAAAGAGCCCACATTATATGTGGATTATTTCCCAAGTTTATCCCCTCCCTATTCATTAAACAGTGCTATTTCTTAAAAATTAAATTATGAAGTTAGCCTAGAGCTTCTTGACTGAGAAAAAAAAAGAGTTGTAATCTGTGTTTTTTTTTTTTCTTAAAGAAAGTCAGTTTTTATATTGGAACACGAAAATATTAATAAAATTCAAGAAATTATTATTATGACCATCACCATGGTTCCATACTAGCTTTTGGTTAATTTGTACCTTCCTTCATTCTTCATTTTATCCAAAAATGGAGCTAGTTTGAACCTCAGAAAACGTGTTTTGCTGATAGATGATTAAGTGTTGCTCATTTGAGGAAAGGAAAACACCAGAAAAGCAACAAAGTATTTCCTGTATGTAGTATTCATTCATTCATTCATTCATTTATTTATTTATTTATTTATTTATTTATTTATTTATTTATTATTCATTTTTATCAATGTATTCATATTTATCAAGTCTTCACTTATGGATTAAAATAGACTAGGATTGGAGGGATCCCTGGGTGGCACAGCAGTTTGGCGCCTGCCTTTGGCCCAGGGCGCGATCCTGGAGACCCGGGATCAAATCCCACGTCGGGCTCCTGGTGCATGGAGCCTGCTTCTCCCTCTGCCTGTGTCTCTGCCTCTCTCTCTCTCTCTCTGTGACTATCATAAATAAATAAAAATTAAAAAAATAGACTAGGATTAGGACTGCTGTTGTTATGAATGATTTTAGTAAGTTCAGTGGCTCTTATATTAAATGTTTTAACTTTGAAAAAAATAACAGCATTTTAAACATTTTAAATACAGCCATCCATCCATGTACTTCCAATGACTGTAAGTCTACATAGAATAAAGTAAGAGAGCGATAACCAAATTGGCTTAAGCAATATGACAAATATAACATGAAAAACAATATCTTGAATTACTCCATTAATGTCAATCATAGAAATTTCTACTGGAATTTAAAGACCAAAACCAAAAATATGTTCACAGTATGACTTGCTTTGGAAAAATGGCTTCCCACTGTTTTTACATAACTAATTGCAATATCAATGGTTTGCAAAAGTACATTCATTCTATGTTAGAAGCCATAATTAATAGGTGCCCTTTGGGGGATATCCTTACATTTTATGTGTAACTTGGTTAACTATATAAAACCTGACTATGCTTATCACTAGATACATCTCCCAGTATGGAGATGAATCATTCTGTGCAGCTCTCAGGGGAACCCCAGTCAACACCTCCAGGAGACAGTTCATCATTACCCAGTCAAAATGGCTTGGAGAAGCAAGATGATAAGGATTCCTCAACCTCACTCCAAGCACCAGAAGGGATAGCAGGTGTGCAGTCTAAACAGGGAGCTCATGATATCTCTGAGGAGTTGAATCGACAACTGGAAGACATCATTAACACCTATGGGTCTGCTACTGAAAAAGAGGGTCCCACCAAGGCAAAGGAGCAGCCTGAGAACACAGAACCACCCGACAATGAGGATGGGGACTGTGATGAGGCCACTGAAGAGACTGACAGAGAACCCATGGCTTCTGGAGAGCTGGCCACAGCCAAAGAACCTATCAGCAATAAAGAGCAAAAATTGGAAAAGAAAATCCTAAAAGGATTAGGCAAGTAGTTATGTTCTAATGCATGACTTTTCTTTGATTATTCCTAAAAAGAGACACTTCCGCTAACCTTTACTAACAGCCACATCTCATTTTTGGATTGCTGTAATAGCTTCCTTCAGGGTCTCCCTATACTTCCCTTGCTCTAAGCTCTATGCTTGTGTTTAGCCGCTTCCCCTGAAAAGAGTGAAGTGAACTTTTCAACATGTTGCTCACCTACCCTGTCTCCCCAGTGATTTCCCACAACTCCTAGGACAAAGACTAAAATTCTTAACATGATCTTTTAGGCCCTAATGTTCTAACCCAAACCAGTCTCTGCAGCTTTATCTCCCATCACTCTACCGCATAATTCCCCTTCCTGAACTCTCTGCCCCTATCACCCACTACTACTACTGCCTAATTTGCTAATCATTCTGACCTTCTCTATCAGTTTTTTAATGTACCATGCTCCATGTACCACAAAGCCCACATACATCCTATTTTCTCTACCTAGAAATCCCTTCACTTTCAGCCCTTTGGGGACTTAACTTAGCAGTAAGCTCACAATTCAAGTGACATTTTCTTAGCCCAACCCTAGATAAGGTCTTCTTGTTTTCTGTTTCTGTTGTACCATGTATCTTTCCTTCCAAGCATTTAGCAACATTTGAGAGTGTACACTTATTTTTTTGTGATTATTTGGTTAATGCTTGTCTTCACTTCCCCTAGCTCTTTTAGAACAAGAACAGGAACTGTGTGTGAATTCAGACATCATTGGATGCCTAGTGTCTACAATAGTAGATGACATATGCTAGGTGGTCAGTAAATATTTGTTATAAGGATGAATGAACAAGAGAAATTGTTTAAAGCAAAGCTAGTGGAATCTGGATTTAAACAAAAGATAAATATAGAGATGGTTTGTATATAAAAGGATTGCCTATTAGATTAATGAGTGGAATGTTCTATTACTATATAAAATATTTTTAACAAAACTCTTAAAAATGTTCAGTTATAGAATGTCAAAAATTATACAAAATATTTTTACTCTCATCCGTTTATTGATTCAGCAAGTATTTGCTAATGCATAGTCTTTATGAGGTACTGTGCTGGGTACACAAAGATAAATAAGGCCTTTTGGTTAAGGAGCTCTAAGTATGGAGAGAAAAGCAGATGTGTAATCTAATTGTTATATAGGATAAGTGCTAAGAACAGGTACAGGAAAAGTGAAGATTGTGAGGGATTTTACATAAAAAATGGCTGTGAGAAAAGGATGAGAGAGTTAATTTTTCAGCTACTAGTGAAAGCACGTTACTGTGCATAGGAGAGCCCCTCTGCCTGTCTTCGTTGGTGAGTTTCACAGTGACACTCAGGACAAGACCACCTCCTCTATGGTCCATTCCCTGACATGCCAAGCTATAGTTAGCATCACCTACCTTACTTCTCCATTAAATTTTCTGCAGCAATCATTTGTTTATATACCTGCCTCCCAAAGGAGGTAGAGAATCTATCAGAAGCCGCTATAATGTCTTACTCATTTCCGGAAGATAGTGTGGCAAAGTGAAAGATCACGGGCACTGGAGTCAGAACTGGGTTCAGATTCCAATAACAAGCTATCTATAAACCCCCAAATATGTCTGTGCTGGCATGGGATATCACTACGGTACTTAAAACCCATTGTGGGCAATACTTTCAAGAAAGGTTAAAAGACATTTAAATAAGACACTTGATAAACACAACATAAAGAATAAAATAACCCAAATAATACTTTTAAAATATCTACCAAAGTTGCAAAGTGCAGGACTAGAATCACTCAAGGGTTTTGGATCTTTGGGAAAGAGAATAAGGTTGTTCTGTGTTCAAAAGCTGTTTTTCCTTATCTATCCAAGACATTTCAGAAATGTCCCTTTGTATTAGTCATTGTTACATTTCTTATAAGACAGTACAAAGTCACATAGCAGAGGTGAATGGTTTCAAGTGTTCCTAATCCAGAAAATTCTTTTGCTTTATCACCCTACAGCTATTTCTACAGAGGAGTGTGTATGTGCTGTATTGAGGGGATATGAAAAACATAAGGGTAAAATCAAAGATGACCACTTGTGGTTTCTTCTCTGTCTTCCATGAGTTATTTCAAAATCTATGTTAACTGTGTAGTTACCAAATCAAAAGAATTGTAGAGAAAGAAAAAATTCCACAACTCTAATTCTGCCACTATCTACAAGCTACCAGATTTCAACTGAATGCCCAGAACCAGTGTTTGTGAAGTCTATGTATGTGTGAACAGTGACCCTTCCATGCTCTTCCTCTGAGCACCATCAGCATATTCTTCTAAACACTGTCATGTTTTGGCTTCATTATGACAAATATCTTTAGACTAATCAAAACATGGAACCACCATTTTCAACATGATTTCAGCCATCTGCAAGTAGCTATAGCAGGGTTCTTAGTTGTTTATCAATTAAATGGCACTGTGCTATCATCTAGACCAGTGGTTTTCAAACTTAACTGTGCATTAGAGTCAAATACAAAATGTATCAAAAATGCTCTTGACCACTGAAATTCAGAATTGGGAGGAATGGAATGGACCAAGCCAAAATACCAGGGGTAGTTTTGATACAAACAGGTTGTGGAAGCAATGATTCTGCTGCTTCAGAAAGTGCTTCCTCCCCCCTTTTAAAGAGAAAGTGAAGTGCTGGCTGTGGTCTTTCTTAGAATCTATTTGGACCTTTTATAGAATTTTAGTAAATCATTTGACCAGTACCTGAAAATATATCCTTAGATTTTACTTAGGTCCTTGATCAAAGATACCTTTAATTGCTGCATGTTTATCAGATAATATCTGCTTTATTGCTATCTTTGAGATGCTGAAATGTTCTGGCTCTCTAACCCAAAATTTTCCATAGCATATACTTTGGGATATTTGAGGTTTCAGACAAAGTTAAAGTTTCCTTACTGCTAGAGTTCTCTGACCTTTAACATACAACAATAAAAATCCCCAACAGAGATGAGCATAGTTTACATTTCCTGGACTTATTGGACCAAAGAGATCCTTCTTTCGCAGAACACCTTTGAATATTTGGGAAATGTCTCTACAACCCATGTATCCAGGACTCATTTTTCCTTTAGAGACTGCATATCCCACAATCACACACTACACACCAAAGCAATTGGAAGAATATTTTTAAATCTCTTTAGTTGATAAAGTCAGAACTGAAAGAAACAAAAACAGAGTCCTATTAGACACCACCATGACACATCATGTCAACATCTAAATCATCCCCCTTGCCTTCCCCACCCCACCCTCCAGACTCACAAATATTTTATTATTCACTTCTCTGCCAACAGTAGGTGGGCTGCATGGACACCCCATAGTAATAAGCATAAAACAATGATAAAATATAATATACATTCTGATATTTAGGTTGATAACTGATCGAGTAGGAAATCAGAGGTTTGAAGCCTGGGAAGAAAACAAAGCTGATCCACAGGTCCAATATGGGCTCAGAATACATTGAGTCAACCCACTAATTTTATAAAAAGGGAAATTGAAGCTTAGAGAGTTTAAGAGTCTACAAAAAAGGTTACTCACCTAGTTGATGTGATTTTGAGATTATTCATAAAGAAAGCAAGGAGCAGAACTGAAGCCACTAATATTGCAGGATTGAGTATACATAAAAACTAATTGGTGTGTTGGGTAGGGAGCATTTACTATATAGCTCAGTTAATGGGTTCTGTCTTTAGTTACAGGTGACTTTCAGTTGTATCGTCTGAGGACTTGGACGAGGACAGTGGATTCTGAAACATCTTTAGAAAGCCATTCACTTACTCTTCCTTAGAATGGGCACTTTTCCAGATGATTTATTTCATCCATTTTAGCTTGATTTCTAGTTTCACTGTGAAAAGGGAATAAGCTGTTGCCTTGATACAAATCCTAAATTTGGGGATAAGATGGTAGGAGACAGGAAGAATTCAGGGAAAAGAGGAATCAACAGAGATTGTAAGATTCATGAGTAGATTCACAGGGAAACTGGATTTTAGGCCAGGTCCTTAAAGGAGAGAAAGGTTTAAAGAAATAGGTTGAATGGGAGAGAAAAACATTACTTGAGAAAAATGATTAGTACTATCTTCTGATCAGAATTAGGAATAGATGTATTCATTTCTTACTGTTCTTTCTGATATTTTTCTTTCTCACTATAAGGTTTTGCTTTACTTTGTTTTCCCTGGAATAATCTCCTCATTACTAGACTCTTAAAGTTATTTTTTCCTCTTAAGAAAGTTTTCTTTATAATTATAGCCAAGAAATTGCTAATAGTTCAAACATATCATCAACTGACCTAGTAAGAAGTCCAGGTCCACTCCCCAACTGAATGAGAGGCCAAAGTTCCAAGTAAATATAACAAGGTGACTAAAACATTTTATACAGAAGGTATAAAATGTTGGCCAAATAAAAACAATGTAACTAGAAAATACAGGGCAGGTAGTATTTTCAAAGCTGATAGTCATTAAAACTAAGCAAAACAAACAAAACTCAGACAACACAAGGTGAAATGAGGGATAAGAGAATCCTGATAAATTCTTAAAGTTTTTTATTTTTTTCCCCAGAACATTTTGGGAAGACAAATATACCATCCAAATATTGTTATTTTTGTTGTTGTCTAAATCAAGCCAAAAATGGTTAAAACTATTCCAGTTTCCAGTCATGGAATTTTACAAATCCTAAGAGCTAAACTCAGAATCCATTTAGTCAACTTACTAATTTTATAGGCAGGGTAATATAGGCCCAGAAAGTTGAAGACTATAAAAAACAAAACAAAACAAAAACAAACAAACAAACAAACAAAAAACTAGTCAGTGACACAGTCTGTTCTAGAACCCAGGGTCTAGTCTTTATGCTGAGTCCATGGGGAGTGTCCTTTTTATCAACATACACAAATCCTATTTCACTTAAGATTTCTATAGATACTCAGGAATTATTTGTATCATACTCACTACTTTTAAATTGTGTTAGAGAACAAAATTAACACTGAAATATAAATCTGGGTCTAACATTTGAAACAGAACCTTCACAATCTTTTCAAGCTTTTAGCTTCCGCCACAGCACATGGAAATCAGGAAGGGGGAAGACAGGCACACCTGGGTATCCAAGACCAAATTTTAAGCCCAAATTTTAAAAGACAATTTTGAAAGAGAAAAAGCCAGGTTTCAGACACTCATCAAATCTACATAAACTTAGTATTGATAGTTATCACTATGCTAAAAGTTTAAGAAAAATCCCAGTCCACATTTATATAGCCAGCTGATTTCATTATCTCAATTTAAGTGTTTTAATGTCTTTGATGTAACAATGATTCCTTCGTATAACAATATTCCCTCAGGCTACAGCTGTGCCATTGGTCATAGCCATGTGTGACATGGCTGTTCTTGTTGCTTTGGTGGTCCTACTTTTTGTAGAGTTTCTTGTAGAGTGTTTTGTGGACGGATGGCCATATGCCCTTCATGTGCCTTCCCTGGCTTTAATGGGGACTTCAGGTCTGTCCCTTGCTTTTTTAATGACTAATCTTACAATCACACTGTTTTGGAATGACACACTGGAGAGAAGTCAGGTCATTCCCTCACAATAAAATATCCCTGAAAAAAGTCAGTTTGTCTCTGGTGTCTGACACTATCACCGAATGACCTCATTTCTGTGGAACTGTAATTGCAGCCTTTATTAGAAGATGAGCAATCTCTGTCTATTTCTCTTCACCACGATAATCCCACACAACATTCTAGTCCAGCAAAACCAATGAAAGTTTAAAACTAAGCCCCCTGATGTCACAAATTTTTTAATCCTGCACATGCCCACCTCCAATTTCCTGGATGTTTTTTGCTGTTGAATGATAGACTGATGCCTCTGAATGTAAACCTTTTATACAAAATAATGGGATATGAGAGTAGAAAGATACCTCAGTGAATGTGCCCAAAACAAAACGGAACAAAACATAATCCCCTTCTCACAGCTAAAGAAAATAAAAGGAAAGAAGATTCTTAATATGGAGAAAAAAAAGAGAGAGAGAGAGACCCATGGGACTCACTCAAATGTTTCTATCTCCCCCAGATGAAACACATAATGGTTTTATGTGCTAGTACTCAGACTGAGAAATATCCTAAGTGTATATTAAATATCACAGGTGAGAGTAAGACCTGTCTGTCCTCTAGTCAGTCACAAAGTAGTCTTCAGGACAGCGTTCGTTTCATTTACATGTTACTAGCGAGCACAGGTTGGCTTTGCTCTGTTCCACTATTACCAACATTTACTGAGAACTTATCGTGGACAAAACATGTGCTGGGTTCTGGGCCAAATCTGATCCACAACAATCTCTTTCCCCTAATAGATGACACTCACTCAGGACAGCAGTCTTCATCTGGGTGCCTTTCACAGCCTGAAGACAAGGCCTGTGACCAATGCACATCTCTCCCTGGCTGCTAGAGAAATAGCTCACAGCGCAGGTGCAGTGGAGGTGGGCAGCAGTGATTCTCAGCTTAAATGCAGCACGAGGCACCCAGGCCATAATTGGAGAGCTGGCAGGTTGCCTCTCACACCCACCTTCTCCCCGTCTCAGGTCAGGTCTCTAATCTGAACTGACTCACTGGGCAAAGATGGACAAAACCAGCTGTTAGGAATGAGGTCATGTTTTTTAAGAAAAAGTTTTCTTTTCTTTCTCTGGGTTTCCTGGCATCCAAATTCCACATGGGAATGGAGCGATTTAGAGCAAATAGACCAACCTTGGACTCAAGCCTCAGCTCTGCCAGTACTAATTATGTAACTTTGGCCTTCTCTGGGCTTTAGATTTTTAATCTATAAAATTAACCAGTTGTCTGGCTGCTCTTTAAAGTACTTCTAAACCTAAAATTCTTTGATGCCATTAGAGTTACCAGAATTAGCAAATAAAAATACAGGATGCCAAGGGGAATTTGAACCTCAGTAAACAATGCAAATTTTTTTTGTACAGTCATGTCCCATGTCCTGTATTTCATCTGGCAAGCCTAATTCCATGATTTATCTGCCTCTCCAGGATAAAAGCAAATATTTTAGCAAAAGGGAAATGCCTGTTCTTGGGAAAGGTTGTCAAAGTTGTTAATATTCTTACATAGATTTAGGCCAGGAAACATGGCCTCTACCGTGTGGTTTGACCTTCCGATTCTAATTAGCCAGAGTGGCTGTCACTCTGTTCCACCTTGATCAGACTCTTTGAAAAGGTATCATCAGTGGTACATGCAGGCCTCAGGGTCCCTCTCCTCCCCACCAACACTCAGCCCAATGGCTAACTTGAAAACAAGATTTCTAGGCCCACAGAAAGGCAAACAGAGAGGCTGAGCTGAAGAAGACGAAAGAAAGAACAATGAGGAAAGAGAAGAGTTTGAGATTTACTATCAAATAATTGTGAACAGATGACTCTTAAATTGTAGCATAAACTCCAACGGGGACCGGACAAGGAGACTGCCAACAAATTTTAAGGCCTGGGCAGGAGGAATGAAGGCCCAGGAAGGCAGAAGCCATCATCACAGAAACACCAAAAAGTCTGTGGAAAAGGCCCTCCATGTCTTGGCTTGATTTTCCTTCTATGTAGATTTTATTCTCTGCTAGATAGGAGATACAATCAGATCATTCCCACCCAAACCTATCTCATGGAATGCATTCATGCACAGGAACAAGAGAATGATTCCCCCAAAAGAGAGAGAAAAAAGAGGTACTAAAAACAAAACTAACCAAAAAATGGCATACTGAACTGTCAAATTTCTGTGCTTTGGGCTGGAATTCTAGAACTGCATGTATCGATGCTGGCCATTTCATGGGAGTCAGAAATTTTGATTGGCTGTTTTGCTTTTATTTTTTTAATTAATTAATGAGGCGAAATGGATGACTTAGCCTTATATAAAGTCAGCATTTTTTATTCTTTTGAATATTTTCAAAACATTTAAAACACTTTTTCATGTCTTTATGGTTTTTATTTTCTTTGAAGGCAAAGAAGCCAACCTGCTAATGCAAAATCTGAACAAGTTGCAAACACCTGAAGAAAAACTTGATTTTTTATTCAAGAAGTATGCTGAATTGGTAAGATCTCTGATTAGTTTTTTTTGTCAGAAAGATTCAGGCTCTGGCTAGAGCTGACAAAAAGAGGCCTTTCGTTTTTCAGGTAGCTCATTAGAGACCATAGCTGGTTGCCTCACGCAAGCCAAAACAAGAATCCATAAAAGCAGAATTTTTTTAAAAGGAAAAAGAAATAGAAAAACTGAGGAAAAACAGCTCAAAAAAGAAAGAGAAGAGAGTTGGAATCTATTCTGCCTTCAATTATATGTATAATTTGGGGAATGGAAAAGAGAATTATAGAGAATTGAAAATTGTGGATATTTTAAAGTTCTTTTTGGGTTTGTAATAAAAGAGAAATATACTCAATATAAAGGCGATATAGGCAAGAGAAGGTGACAGGAAGAAAGGTAAGAACAGGTGCATAGGCACCTGCCTGGGTGTTTTGAGAGGCCCCCTCAGGAAGGGAGAGGGATGAATTTATCCTACCTTCACTGTGTAACACCTTCTCATTTGGCCTGGAAAACTTTATTTGTTCATTCAGCCAGTCACTCAGTCATTCAACCATTCATTCATTCTCTTTGATCTACATTCTTCTCCCTGCCCCCCTGTGGCAGTGCTTGGTGTGGATCACTCTCTGCCTAGTGCTAGGTCCTCCCCACGGAGGGTCCATCTGGAGAAGGCCATTCGAGAGGCAGGGAAGCCACTCAATGGACACCAGAGAGCCGGCAAAGTGCACTGCCTCCCCACTGGTACTCCTTCAGTGGGTCAGTTGGGGAAAAGAGGAGGGTTCAGTGTAGCAGCCTCTCCGCTAAAGCAGCGACATCTGTGTCCTACTCCCCCGGGTGTACGGAGTATGCAACCCACTGCTGGGATGTGACGTCTGCTCAAGTGAAGCTAGCCAACATGCTTCTCCCTCATATCTGCTGGCTTTCTTTAAAACAATGTTTTCACTTACTGATTTCTTTTGGACAAGCAGTGACAGGAGAATGAAACCAAGTCCACACGCAACAGAACATTTCCTCTAGGTGGCAGGGTGAAGGCAGGTTTACCTTTGCCACTAATGAAGTTTCATTTGGAGCCTCTCACTGGCATGGGCCTCTCTGAGGCCCTAGACGGAATTGCTTTTTCTTAGTTTTGTTTTCTGTGTGTTTTGTTTTGAGAAGAGAGTCCAAACCTGAAGGGGCTTCAGGCATGCAAACCCCTTGTCTTATCCCTATCAGTGGAGTGCAATCTAACAAGTGATTTGTTTTCTTTCTTTTTCACTCTTTTGTCTTGTGGTTCCTGTTTTTCCCTTTCTTCCTATCCTCCTGTTGCATCCTCTGGGCTGAACTGTCCTGCAATAGACCTGGAGGGACTCTGAAATACTGAGTGACTGGCTGGTTGCTTAACTCCCCTAATACTTTTTAATTTTTTTTTAATCACATAAACCCCACATCATGATGATACGAGAAATGCTGCAGACATGAGCAAAAATCTCTCTAATGTCATAATCTAAAACACAAACTTTGATTTATCCATCTTCCTTTCCAATTCTGCTATATATGCAGAGATACTTTTTATAACAATTACTATCATAAGGTACGTATGTAATTTGGTACCTGGTTTTTTTGGCTCATATGACAGACATTTTCTCATGTAGTTCAGAGTCTTTATAATTATATTTTATAATAGCTATGTCTTTTTCCATGAAGTGGCCATTATCTCCTGGTTCTCGAGTCTGGAGACATTAGATTCCTTCCACGATTTGCTTTACCAAATACTGCTGCATGGAACACCGTCATGCATTAGATCTGTTCCTTCTCCTTTATTTTATGATCTTTGGGAAAAGTTCCAGAATTGGATTACTGAATCAAGTAGTATGAATTCCTTCTGGTTTTTGTGTTTGTTTGTTTTTTAATGGTCATAGTACTTTCCAAAAGCATAGTAGAAATTTATAAAGCAAGTACCGTGTATCAACTTTTTTTTTTATTACAGTTTGCTTAACACTAGCTATTAACTGTCTATGAACAATTTCAATGGCATAAAATAAGTTAGGTTTCAAAAATATTTTTCCTAAAAATAAGGCCCCATTCTCACCTGTCCATCCCTGCTCTCTTCAATATTTCCCACATCATTTTCCCTTTGCCACTTTGATTTACCTCCTTCTACCAAAGCCAGTCATGTTTCGTTTCTAGCGCCATGCTTCATACTTGGCTGGACTGGGCAGTATTCGAGCTCCGTACAGGAAGCCATGTGCAGTGCTGCAACCCACAGAAACACATCAGAGAAGCACCACTTCTCCCATCTGCCGAGATTTTCTTCCTAAACCACAGCTGTTCACCATGGGAACTCCCTCCGCCTACTCACCTTCCTAGTCAAGAGTCACCCCACCCAGGTTATTTTTCCAGAGCGCCTACTCAATTCAAGCCTACTTACTATACTTTGGCATTTATATCATGTCCTATAATGAACTTTAAAACCCAAAAGATCATTCTAGAAAGAATGAATAGGAGATAATTGGCCAAAAACTCATTACATTTCTTTTTCAGAAAGGCAAAATTATGAATAATTTCAATCTTTTACTTAAAGACTAAAACCTATTTCATTGCTCACTGATTTGGATATTAATATAGAAGGTGTCTGACATGTATTAACATAGAATAAATCATCAAATTCAAAGCCGTGAATCAAAATGCCACTCTAGCTAACTCACCCTTACAGACTCTGAATCCTGTAATATCATCTACGATTGTTTTCATTAATAAATAAGGATATATTTATTAATAAAGATACCACATGAGTAAATTAAGAAGGGACTTGGGAGAAGTAGGTTTTCTAAGTTTCCTCAGTTTTAATGTAGTCACAACAAACCACTAATACTATTCTGATTTCATAATTGGCATTAATTTTACTTTTTTAACTTAATAATGAAAAAGAGAGAACAAGAAAAATAGCAGATAAAAATCCAATATGACTGTTACAATTGTACAGAAGTGCTGTGTCTAAGTGCATCATTAAATCACTAAGCCAGTAAGTATTTGACTAAAGTTGACTCGTTACAATATGTTCGCTTTCATTCATTAAGAACCATATATATATATATATATATATATATATATATATATTCACAAGTCAGAAGTATTTGAATAAAGTTAGCCACACTCTTCATAAATTTGTCAGAAAGTTAAGAGTTTTTATTTAGAGCAAAGCAAGATAGACCTAATGGCAAATATGTATGACTTTGCAGTAAAACTAGAACATTACATGGTTGATAAGCAAGCAAAAATCATCTCTTCCAACTTATAAAACACATGTAGGGTATCTTTCTCCTAGTGCTCAGGTAAATCCATATGGGGTAGTACTCCCTTGTTTGGCAGTTTTGCTCACTGTGGGCCAATAGTCAATGTCTGTCTGGAGATATTATGAATGCCACAATTGGGGGGCGCTACTGGCATCCAGTAGGTTGGGGACAAGGATGCTGCTAAACAGCCTACAATGCTCAAGATAGCCCCCCACAACAAGAAATTATTTGGCTCAATATGTACAAGTGCTTAAGTTGAGAAATCCTGACATACAATTTAATCTTCAAAAAGAAAAAAGTCTAAATAATAATGGCAATAACAATAATAACAATATATAAATTTCAGATAGAGATAATAGGTCATTTAAAATCCAAATACACTCTCTCTCTAAAATTTTTTTTTTATAATTAAAAAAAATGAAAAAAAATGGGAGGCGCCTGGATGACTCAGTCAGTTAAGTGTCCAACTCTTGATTTCAGCTCGTGATCTCAGGGTCGTGAGATGGAGCCCTGCATGGGGCTCTGTGCTCAGTGAGAAGTCTGCTTGAGATTCTCTCTCTCCCTCTTCTTCTGCCCCTCCCCCCACTCTATCTCTAAAAAAATAAAATAAAAATAAAAAATTAATAAAATCCAAATATAAGCACAAATGTAACTATGGTACAAAATGAAAAAAACTCATCCATCCTTTTAATAGGAGGTTAGAATGAGAAACATAATAAAATATCAATGATTTTCCAATTGAACCTCAAGAAAGAAATCAATTTCAATCAATGTTTATGGTCATATGGGTCTAATTTTTCCTGATGTTAATTCTCACTAATAAATGAAAATTGCCCATAAATGTGAAGATTGAATATCATTTATGAACATCCCCAGCTTAATCCAACAATGATCATTTTGGTGTGGCAGGAAGGAGTGAGGAAGAGAGTAAAATAAGTCATGAACTGAAGTAAATGTGATAGTCTTGTTCAGCTAGTTCAAAAAGAACAAATACCTTTTCAAGACAGGGAGATTGAGGCACATGCGAGAGTTCATATCGTGTGTGATCACTTGCATCAGATTCTTCAAGTCACTAAGAACACCTGGGGTTCAGAAGCCCTGACAGTCTCACATGGGCTTTTCCTCCTCTTGAGCCAACAAAGTCATAATCAGGATAAGCACCTACCTGCATTAAGCACCATTTTGGCACTCAGGAAACTGAGTCCAGCAAAAGAAAGGCTCTGGATGAAGTGATACAGCCTCACTGACTGTCTGAGATCAACACGTCTGGCATGTGCTAGTCTCTGATGACTTCCGTTGGTTGATCCACAAACTGCCCCTCCACCCACCAGAGCTAGAATTCCATTAAAATATCACTAGATTTGGCAAACAAAATAGAGAACACCCAGTTAAGTTTATGTTTCAAGTAAACATTTTTTTTTTCAGTAAAAGTGCCCCATCCAATACTTTAGATATACTTTTACTAAAATTTTTTAATTATTTGAAATTCAAATTTAACTGGGTGTCCCACATCTTATCTTGTGACTTCATCCCTGAACTGTAGCATCCCAAGATGGGAAGTCGCATGGAACTATGTGGTAGCTGCTGGAGGAGCATGAGAAAAGGCCCCCACTGTGGTTGGCAAAAGTGCGTGTCATGATTTATTGGCCATGAGCATGGAACCTGGGGATGGTCAGAGGGCAGGGTGTGTTATGGATACTTGCCATTCTCGCTGTTGAATTGTGCAGTGGCTACTTCTGAAGCTCTGGTGGAAAATCGCCAATGCTAGGTAGTTGAGAGGTATTTTCTCTTCCCTCCCTGTTTTACAAACCACAGACTTCACCTTCCACTTACCAGGAGGCTATTTTATGCTTTCTTATTCTTTAAAAAATAGTTGCTATAAGCTTGTTATGAGAAATAATTGTGAGAACAAAATATAAACCAAGCAGACACACTGTTGACCATTGCACCAATGCAAGACATTATCATGAATTCTGACAGCTTTACAGATTCCAAGATATGCCCTTCTATATTGACCAGTATCACTGGATAGATTCAAGAGAAGGAAAACTATTTATAGACCACCAAAAAGAATAGGAAGGGATCATTATAATGATAAGGAAAACCTATAAATGATATGCTCTAAAAGCTGTATCTATGAGTATCACAAAGTCCCATTTGTGAAATTTTTTGCAGAGGGGCAGTGACAATAGCAAAGAATATTTCCAACAACCACAGAGTAATCTTTTGGTATTTCCTCTTTTCATCCTTTTCTATCAACTCAAAAGCAATTCCTGCCATTTTCTTTTATTTTTGCATCCCTCATGTCTAGCTGGATGAGCATCGCACTGAGCAAAAGAAGTTAAAGTTCTTACAAAAGAAACAGGTACAAATCCAAAAAGAAAAAGACCAGTTACAAAGTGAACACAGCAGAGCTATCCTTGCTCGAAGCAAACTGGAGAGTCTATGCCGGGAGTTGCAGAGACACAACAAGACACTGAAGGTATGTTATCACCACCTCTCTGAATAACACACCTTCTGGCATGCAGCGCAGCACGGGCTTCTGCCACTCATGGAAAGAGCATGAGTTTCTGATTTCCCATAAATTATTTTAACTCCCCAAGCCTGTTTCCTCATCTGTAAAATGGGGATCACGCCAACTTCACTGTGTGGCCAGGGAAAAATTAAACAAGGTCATATACATAAGGTGCTACGTAGTACCTGACACAGAGCAGGCCCCCAGTAAAACATGTACCATCCCCCTTGCCTTTTTCTTGCCCCAGTTTGTCTTATTTTTTAGGGTAAGACTTAGTTCTACCCTGTAAAATACAAATTTGTAAAAATTCCACAGTTTTTGTATTATGATGAAATCTGCAGAACACAAGAAAAATTGACACAAAACTAAGTGACACAATACAGCAAGACTGAGAGCCAGAATGTCAACAGTCAGCTGAGAAAAGAAGCTACTTGAAAAAATACTGAAGCTCTTCAGACTTAATTATTCAATCTAAAAATAATAGACTGATCACTTCATTCAGTCTGCATGGGTCTCATTAATTATAGCAGAAGCCTGTAGCAGTGTGCCTAATTTGATTACACACAGACACTAGCTCCATTCAATCAATGAAGCAAGATGCAGGGCTCTCCAAGATAATACCGCCGGCATCCACAATCCCCTTTCCAGCTGAAGACCTTAAAGCTTTTGACAAACAATAATTAATTAGACACCAATATTCCAGTGAGATAGTTATTATTACATGTGTTTAAAAGGAAACATTTTAAGAAGCAGAGAGATTGATATCACTGCTGAGTTTGTACAACATAGCAGGGAAGAAAACTGGAAGAGAATCATGACTCTTATATTCCAGATTGGTTTTTGATATCTAGGAAATGGAAGGCCAGCGTGATGAGCTATAGCTCTCAAATTACAAGTTGTAGGAGAAGGGCTTCTGGCCTGGCATCCTTTCACTCATTGCACTAGGGACAATCAGAATTGCAGGTTAAACGGGGGCCCAGGATGAGAGCATTATTCTCAAGATACACATTCAAGCAAATAGCACTCTGTGTTTACATAAATCCTCTGGCTTTCAATAGTGTTATATGGTAATGAGCTAAAAATTAAATCAAAGATAGTGGAAAGTTTATCAACAAAGATATTTAAAGAATGGGATGGGGTACCTGGGTGGCTCAGTCAGTTAGGCGTCTGACTCTTGATTTTGGCTCAGGTCATGATCTCAGGGTTGTGAGATCCAGCCCCACGTGGGAGTGTAGAGCCCACTTAAGATTCTCTCTTCCCTGACCATCCCCTCTCTAAAATTAATTAATTGATTGATTAATTAATTAAAATAATAAATGGGGTGATGTTGCTTGGGCTTTTTGAGTAACATTCAAAGAAAATAATGGAAGTGGCAGGAGACCTATACGTATAGCCACACACCCTCACCAATGGCTTCCTGTTATGGACAATGAAGTTAAGTATCATTATTACACCAGGACTTGTGCTAAGAGCCTTAACACAACCTTGTGCTAGGGTTAATAGCTCCATTTTATTGATGACTAAACCGAGACTTGGCAATTCAAATCAATTGTCCAAGGTTATGCATATATTAAGTATCAAAATCATGCTTCAGATTCAAAATATTTTCTGAGTCTCCTTCTCCATTTTTCCTTGACCCATGGATTATTTAGAAGTGTTGCTTAATTTTTATAGCCCATTGAACATGGTCTATCTTGACAAACATACTATATGCACTTGGAAAGAATGTCTGTTTTTCAAATGTTAGGTGTAATTTTGCATAAGCAACAATTAGCTCTGGATCATTTATGTTTTTACTGAATTTTTGTCTGTTGTTCTATCTATGGCTGAGGAAATCTCCTAGTATAATTAAAAATCTCCTAGTATAATTTTGAAACTCTCTACTTCTTTTAATTATGTTAAATGTTTGCTTCACATATTTTGAAGCATTAATTTGACAAGTATACACATTTGTGATTGTTATATCTCCTTGATAAATTGTTTTATCACCATGACATGTCTTTCTGTAAAGATCTTATCTTGATGTTTACATTATCTGATATCAATAAAGCCCCTCCAGTTTTCTTACTCTTATTGTTTTCAGGGTATATCTCTTTCCGTCCTTATTTTCAAACTTGGACCTTTATATTTAAAGTGAGCCTCTTATAGACAGTATATAGTTGTACCTTGCTTCTATCATTCTTATAATATCTATCTTTTAAGAGTACTAGTCCATTAACTACAGTGAAATTATAAGTGTGGTTGGATATATTTCTACTATTCTATTATTTATTCATCATCTGCCATCCCTGTTGTCTGGTTCTCTATTCTTTTCCTACTTTCCTTTGGATTATTTGAATATTTTAAAAATTCCATTCTAATTTATTTCTTGGATTTTTAAGTATACTTCTTTGTACTTTCAGGGGTTGCTCTGTAATTACTTAAACATTCTTAGCTTTCTACAGTCTACCTGGAGTTAATACTGTATCACTTCATATAATGTGTAGAAACACTACAACTTAAATTGGTCCATTTAGTGATCCCCCTTCAAACTATAATTGTTATATGTATTACATTTACATACATGTATAAAGCCCATGAGGCCATGTTACAATTTCTACTTAAATGATAATATACATTTCTTTAACAATTAAAGGCAAAACTGTCTTCTTTATTTACCTAGATATTTATCATTTCTGACACTTTTTATTCCTCTAAAACTTCTACTTGCTGTCTGGTGTCATTCCCTTCAGTTTGGAGAACTTCCATTAGTATTTTTTATCATACAAGTCTGCAATTAATTCTCTTTTTTGTTGTTTGTGGGTTTTTTTTATCATTAAAATGTCTTTATTTTGCTTTTATTTTTGAAGGCTATAGTCATTGGATATAAAATTCTGGGTTGGCAAGGGTTTTTTTTATTTCTCTCTCTCTCTCAGCCTTTTATAGGTTCTGTATTGTGTAATCTAACCTTCACAATTTCTGATGAAAATCAACAATAATTTGAATTGCTGTTCCCCAGTTATGCAATATGCCATTTATCTCTGACTACTTTCAGGGTTTTTCTATTGATCTTTTGTATTCAGAATTTTGACTTCTTTATGCTTAGCTCCAGTTTTCCTCATATTTATCTTATTTAGGATTGACTGAGCTTCTTGTATCTGTAATTTCTGTCTTTCACCAATTTTGGTAAAGTTTCAACCATTTTTTTCAAGTATTTTTTATGTCTCATTCTTTCTCCTTTCCTTCTAAGATTCTAACTTCATGAGTGTTAAACCTTTTACTATTGTCCCACAGGTCCTTCAGCCTCTCATATGTTCTTCACCAATCCATTTTCTTCTATCTTCAGATTAGATCACTTATATTGATCTAGCTTCACATTCACTGATTTTTTTCTCTGTCATCTCCGTTTTGCTCTAAGTCCACTCCGTGATCTATAAATTTCATATATTATGACTTTTACTCCAGAATTTCCATTTCGTTCTTTCTTATAGATTTTTTCCTCTCTTGAGATTTCCTATATTTTCATTCGTTAAGATAATACTTTCCTTTATAATCATTAAGCATACTTATAATACCTGTTTTTAAATTCTTGTTTGCTAATTCTATCTCTGGTTCATTATGGAATAGGCCTCCTCTGATTACCTTTTCTTATAAGAATGGGTCACATTCTTCATATATCATATATATCAAGTCATTGTAAACTGTATCCTGGATGTTGCAGCTGTTGTGTTGTGGAGCATGTGGATTCTACTATACTCCTTGAGAATGTTGTTGCTATTGTTCTTTTTAACCAGGGATTTAACTTGATTAGAGTCAAACTGCAAATCCTCTCTCGGGGAGCAATTCAAGTTCAGTTCATTTCTTTTTTTCTTAACTAGGCTGCTTTGAGCCTGCCCTGAGCATGTGTGGTTCAGAGTCAGCCAAAGATTTGGGCAGAATGTATTACAGAATTTAGGGCTCTCTCGCTCTCTCTCTCTCCCTCATTTTTGGGGATCTCCCCACATCTTCCACTAGCTGTAGTTGTTCAGAACTCTCCATTCTTCACACCAGAAAAATAGTAGATAGGTTTTCTTTTTTCTTTTTTAAGTCTTTATTTTTTAAATTGTTATTTATTTATGATAGTCACACACAGAGAGAGAGAGAGGCAGAGACATAGGCAGAGGGAGAAGCAGGCCCCATGCACCGGGAGCCTGATGTGGGACTCGATCCCGGGTCTCCAGGATTGCGCCCTGAGCCAAAGGCAGGCGCTAAACCGCTGCGCCACCCAGGGATCCCTAGATAGGTTTTCTATGACCGTTTTACCTGTCCCATGCAGCTGCTAATTTCAGTCTTCACCCAAGATAAAAGCTGAAGAAGGACAGAGAGAGAGAAACTTACAGTATATCATTCCCTTTTTACAGGTGTCAACTTCCCTATAGCATCTGTCTGACCTCCAGTTCTCCAGTGTTTTTAAGTAGTGGTTTCTTGCATTTTGTCCAGACCTCATACTTGTTATCTGTAGAAGGGTCAAAGTGATATGAGTTTCCTTGGTCATACTAGTAAAACAACATAAGTATATCTGCTACTAAAATGCATGTGCTAGGAGCTTGGGAAGATACAGAAAAAGAATGCATGCCAGGCTCTTCCACCAAAAAACTCTTAACTATCACTATTCTTTATTAAAATTGATTCTTTAGGAGATCCCTGGGTGGCTCAGCAGTTTAGCACCTGCCTTCAGCCCAGGGCATGATCCTGGAGTCCTGGGATCAAGTCCCACATTGGGCTCCCTGCATGGAGCCTGCTTCTCCCTCTGCCTGTGTCTTTGCCTCCCTCTTTCTCTCTGTGTCTTTCATGAATAAATAAATAAAATCTTTAAAAATAAAATAAAATAAAATTGATTCTTTAGTGAGTCAAAAAAGAACCCACAAAAGATCACAATTTAGGGTAATCTAGAAAAAGACCAGTGAACGTATGAGACATGGATTTATTTCAAAAAAATACTCATATATTTGAAGCACTAAATGTGAACTTCAAACTATACTGAAAAAGAACTTTCCAGTAAGAGATGGGTGTTTCAGGGAACATGATTTTAGTAAATGAATAAGTAGGATTTGTTATCAGAATGTCACAGAATTTTAACATGGAAAGGATTATAAGACTCATCTAGTCCAAGTTACTCATGTTTGTATGTAAATTAATAATTTGTTGATTAATTGAATTAATATTTACTGAATACTTATGAATCGCCTGCCAGGCCCAGCACCAGTTCTAAGATACATATTGCTGCTTGCAAAGTCTCTTTTCTTAGTTATTTCATACTTTACTTTTCAATCTTATTTGCATTATTAATTTTGACTTTGAACAATGTGCTTGATAAGGAAAATTTGTTCTCTGACATCATCCAAATGATTGCAAATTTTTTACCAATAGAACCAAGTTTTATAAGATTTTGCTAGATTTATTTTTCCCTCATTGATAAACAATGTGCTGTAAAATGCAAAATGCTACTTTGTGGGTCAGGATTCAGTGCTGTAATGTTTTGACCTGTGTTTAAACCATCCTAACACCCACACCTTCTTTCTGTACCCAGTTGCCAGTGATAAGCTCAAACTTGCTGAGTATCATGGGATGGTTCTTTCATTTATCATTCATTCATGGATGGAATAGTTATAAATGCAAATGGCATTCAGATCATGGTCTGTAGGTCTACAGCTAGGAACCTGTTGACTTCTAAGCTAAGCTGGAGCAGTAAGGAGACAATCACTATTATATAGATATTCAGTGACTCTTGGCAGATGGCTATAGTCATTCTTAGTGAAATATATATAGTAAGAGCATACAAAGAGCAGAGAAATATAATATCTCAGTTAATGTCCTCAGATTAGGAAGTGATATTTCCTACAATACCCCTAAGAAGGTGTCACCAAATAAATGTTTTATGACTTAATTATGATTCAGATATCAGGAGTTCTATCGGAGTTGGAGAATATGTTAATATTGTAGAGGAAAGAAGATACCTAATGATAACTTAAAATATTTTCAGAGCATAATTCTTAGCATCAGTTTTTATTTTGATCACATAATTTTACTACCATAATAAGGATTTGAACAATTACTTCTATTTAAATCATTTTTTCTTTTTAAAAATCCTGTTACATAATTCGATCACAGGAGGCAACTAAATGCAGTATAATTTTACTTGCCAACCATGAAGCAAGCTTTCATAATAACAATTAATCAGAACTGAAAGGCATCCTAAAATGTCTATATCATTTTTCAGCAGCGTCTCTATCTTTGGTATGATATAGCAAGATTAAACCCTTTGATTCTAAAAGAATGAGAGGCATCATCACAAAGCAAATACTTCTCAATATAGATATGGGGGAAATTTGGGCACATTGTTAGTAGTTAGCAATGAAAGGAGAGTTTTGATTTGGGAGAAAAGAGAACAGAAATGATATAAAAGTTAATTTCCAATTCTTGAATGTTAACAAAGCAAAAGAGGGAGAAATTAGACGTTTATTTGAGAGTTAAAGAAAATTTGAAACTTAAAATCGCTTTCAGATTCAAAATTTATATTGAACATTTCAATTACCCTATGTGACACATGGGCTGATTGTTCTTTCAGAAATAAAACACCCAGCAAATTTTCTAAGATTTATTTTTACATTCTTGAATTGCTATAATTGATCTATAACTATCTTTGTTTCCTTTACAAGCTTGCTGATGAAAGTTTTCCTTACTAAGAAAAAGTTTATATTGTGATCACTTATATTTACAAAACTGGGTAATACAATTATGTGGTTAACATGCCCTAGTTCTTTTATAGAGGAATATAAGATCTATTATTCTTTTTTCTGTACCAAACCAAGGAAACACAGGATCTGTCTCATCAATCAGTAAAGCTGAGTGGCCTTTTTTCCAGGCCACAGCCAAGAGATCAAAACCCTGTTACTGCATGTTTGTTAGAAATTGCTACAGTTTATGCACTCAGTCAGAGACCCGTCATCTTTAAAACAAGCCTATTCATCACTAACTATCCATTTCAAGGCCTTCATTGCACCTGCTCCGAGTAACCATGTATTTACAACTGAAACCTTTGCTCATACATTTATTTTGGGGCTGAGAAAGGTTGGCTCCAGAGAACTGAGGAAAAAAATCCTACTTAACCCTGCACACTAATCTCCTTTCCTTTACCTAACCCTGAGTTCTATAAACCCAGATGCATGTAAGCCAGCCTAACAAAAGACTTTGCTTTTTATCCACAGGAGGAAACCCTTCAGCGAGCACGTGAGGAAGAAGAGAAGAGGAAGGAGATCACCAGTCACTTTCAGACCACTCTGACAGATATCCAGGCACAGATTGAACAGCAGAGTGAGCGAAATATGAAGCTGTGTCAGGAGAACACAGAGCTTGCAGAGAAACTGAAAAGCATCATTGATCAGTATGAGCTCAGAGAGGAGGTGAGAACCACATCAAACAACTTAGGGGCACTATAAATAGATTCAGATCTGGGCTGTGAAGATGGAGGACGTGGTTAGTAAGAAAGTTATGGCCAGCCCTCTCAATTGATTAATATTTAGAATTGGATTTCTTTTACTAGCCAAAATAAAAACAGGTGGTGTTGCAAAATACCTGGCTGAAAGCCATATGGGGTTTCTTCAAAACTGGAATCATTGCAAAGCAAAGGTAATAAATAGGAAGTAGGAGGCCATGAGCACAGTTATCCCTGAAAATAGTATTTCTCAGCTTTTTAAAAATACTCTCTACAGAGCCAAGAAATATCTCACAGATTCCCTCTTAAGAATTATCATGTCATCTGAATGAATCTGCATTCTTTATCCCCCTCAAGCCAATAAGAGTACTAAAAATTAATTCTAATATTCTTGGTATTAGTTATTCAGTTTGTGCCAGGAAAGGTGCTGAGTACTGTACTTTGCATGCAATGTCATTTCATTGTCTCAACAAGCTTATGCACTAGACAATACTTTCTTATCCACGTTACATGGATGGGAAGCAGAGCCTGAGATTAAAGCACTTATCTGCAGTCACAAAAGCCAAAAGAGTTTTGCTTTCAATAGTTTACATTAGGGAGACTATGGGGACCTTTTATTATTCCAAAACTATACTTTAATATTTAATATATTTTTAAGACTCCAGAAGCCCTCTCAGGATTTTTATGTCATGTTATTTTCCCCATCCTACCCATATTTTAAATGTCTGCCTTAAATATCACATAGCAATCACAGTGGCTGTGTTGGCAACATGCTAAGATTTTATTAAGAGAAAAACTGAGCACACCAAAGCAGCAGTTAGGTAAATCAAGAAACCCCTCACAATAAGCCAAAATGCTATGCTACCATTTTATCCTGTCACCAAGATCAGTCCTACTCCAGAAGATAGGTTCAGGCAAAAGCAAAAGGGAAGAAGCTTAAAAACAAAATGTCCATACTCTACAGAGAGATCACAGGTAAGAATGGCCTGGTAGACCAGTAGTACATTCTTGGGATTGGTTCTGGATAAGCTCCCAGGCTGGAAATCCATAGGTCTTCTTGCCACTGGCACCTACTAGTGACCAAGAAATGATCTGCACTGAAATAGAATTAGAAGCTTCTCTTCACCAAGCTAGTTGAAAGGTCAGAAGATATAGGGGAAGCAGTAGCACGTTTGCTATTAATTCATCTGTGACCTTTGGCCTTGTCTTGCCCATCAGAGCAAGAGTTGAAGTGGGTGGGAGGGCTCCCCCCTAAGTGCCAGGCCCTGGGCCATGCTAGTCCTCCAGAGCTGCCTCACAACCTTTGAGACAAGAATGTGGAAGAGAATTCACTGGAATAAATTGTGATTAAAAGCAATTTTATATTCATAGTAATCATCAAAATACTGAGCAATTGTGCAATAGCCCTCCCAATATGCATCAGTTTGCCATCTAGCATAATAAGTAGCATCATATCTGTAGTTACTAAGTTTAGAAAAATAATGTTGAGATCTTGTAGAGCTCACATTACTGAACTCTGGACCCTCTACCTTTTGCAGCCATCTTTGTGTAGTGCAAAATGCAGGGGACTCCACCAATTTGTGACTTTTTTACAAAGCCATAAGTGATGCCAATGTATTTATTCCCTACCCCCCCCCCCACCTTTTCTTTAAATCTTAAAACCTGGAGAACATATATGTCAATATTACTTTTTATTATATTTCTCAGCACCGGTAGTAAGTCAAGCCTGATCTGTGCAATTTATTTTCCCTTAGCATCTGGACAAAATATTTAAACACAGAGAACTGCAACAGAAGCTGGTGGATGCAAAGCTCGAACAGGCACAAGAGATGATGAAGGAAGCCGAGGAGCGACACAAACGTGAAAAGGAATATGTACTTATCATTTTAGTCAGTGTGCTTGTCTGGTCTGCCTGGGGGTCAGAGAACCCCAAGAAAGCTGGTTTTGATTGTAGTCACAGAGCACTAGACAGATGGAGAGAGCCCGAGCTTCCCTAGAGAACTACACTGGCCAGCCAGTAGAAGGCATTATACCTACACAGTTTTTTTATATAAAATAGTCACACATCTGTTCAACAAATCTTTTTCAAGCACCTGCCATATGCTAAGCATCGTTCTAGGGGCTGGGTACAGCAGTGAACAAGACCAAGAAGACCATGTCCCAGCACAGAGAGCAGAATCTAAGAAAAGACAGGCAAGGGACACCTGGGTGGCTCAGCAGTTGAGGGTTTGCCTTTAGCTCAGGGTGTGATCTTGGGATCCTGGGATGGAGTCCTGCATCGGGCTCCCTGCGGGGAGCCTGCTTCTCCCTCTGCCTGTGTCTCTGCCTCTCTCTCTCTGTGTCTCCCATGAGTAAATAAATAAAATCTTTAAAAAAGAAAAGAAAAGATAGGCAATAAGCAAGCAAGGAGGAAAATTTCAGATAATAATCAGTGCTACTAGGGAAATAAGGAGGAATTGAAAAGAAGAAGAGCAGAAGGACGGGGCAGACTGTATGTAGCCTGGGGGACCAGGAAGCCTTCTGGAAGGGAGGATGCTTGAGCTGCGCCCTGCCTCACGAGAAAGAGGTGGCCTCCGGCAGTAGTGTGAATAGCAGCAACAAAAGCCCTCAAAATAAGAAATAAAACATTTAATTATACAGAACCCAAGAAAATAGCTATTCCACTGTTGGTGTAATTACTCTCTTAGGCAAAGTATTTAGGATATCAGTACCTTTGATATATAACATATGAGACATGACAGAAGGATAACTAGACAAAGCTTCACTTGAAAAAGACTAGGGGTGGTTTTGAGGTGACCCAGCCTTAGCAAGAAACTCGTGTGCTGCCCTATTTTCTACCCTGGTTTAGCAAAATAGCAGATTTGAGTCCAAAAATATACCGCCCTCAGTTCTTCAGAGCTAGCCACCGGCCTGGGTTCCAGCTCTGATGCTTCTTTTTGAAAGTGATGAAATAATCAAGTGAGAGCGGGAAAGTTTCTTCATCCCAAGCAGAACATGCAGCCGCCTTCCTCCATCACGGTCAGGGAACTGGGTTCCTCAGCCTGCTCTGTGAAGCAGGGGCTCAGAGGGCCAGAGGGGACCCTGCAGGTCCTGTACCCCACAGCTGCCTCAGACCTCCAGAAGGATGCGTTGATTGTACTTCTATAACAATTAGCCTTCACTGCTCACTGGGAGGCGTTGAGGAACAGATAATTCACTTTACAAATGGAGAATTTGAACCGTGAGAAAAAGATAAACTAGGATTAGAAAGACAATGCTTCCAAGTTTTTAAAAATAACTTTATTATTGTTTTTTGTTCTAATTACCAAAAGTGGACATTTTTAAAAACAGGAGTAAAGAAAAAGGAAATCTAAATCAGCTTATCTTCAAATACACTAGAAACTTCTTAAACTGATGGCCACCTAATTGACTAGCTATGATGTCCATGATGTCCACCATTCTCTCTGTCAACACACTAACAGATGCCTATAGCAAGTTGAATCCTGTAGTTAGACAGCCACTTGAGTTCCTACACATGGGTTCCCAAGATAAGTAAGAAGGCACTGACCAAAAATTAGCTCTTTGCTCCCAAAGTTATTCTTGCTTTTGTATTATGAAAACCAACAGAATGACACAGAAATGGATGAAATGTAAGTGCGAAAAGAAAGAGTTGTTTCTATGAAAACTAAGCTTAATGCTTTGAAAGACTAAATGTAGGCAAATAGCACAAACAATTGTCAAGTTAGATGGGAGTAGCTATAAAAGACAGAGAGAAAGCTTTACAATTCCAAAGAATGATCCAATCAAGCTTCTTCACAAATATCTTTAGGGCTGTAGGTTCTAGTACTATTGTTTAAAAAAGTAAAAAAAAAAAAAAAAAAAAAAAATATATATATATATATATATATATATATATATAAATTTTAAATGGCACATTATGGACATAATTTTTACAAAAACAAAACAAAATATATAAGAAACTCCTCTGAAGTCCAATTAGAAGACCTATATCCAAAACAAAGAGCATAGCTCTCTATCAAAACTAACAAATAAAAAATAAAAATAAAAATAAACTAATAAATAAACATACATCTTAAGTTAAAATAATATATTTTATTATTTTTAAAGATTGATTTATTGGAAAGAGAGGGAGAGACAGAGAGAGCACAAGTAAGGGAAGGGGCAGAGGGAGAGGTAGAAGGAGGAAGCAGACTCACTACTGAGTGTGAAGCCCAACACAGGACTCAGTCTCATGACCCTGAGGTTGTGACCTGAGCCAAAATCAAGAATCAGATGCTTAACAGACTAAGTCAATGAGGCACCCCCAAAATAACATGTTTTACATATATTTGTGTCACTTTTATGCCTAGAATAACTTTTTCAATGTAACCTATCAGCTCCCAGTTATGACTGTCTTTGATATAAGGGCCTTGGTTGTACTCGAAAGGCTGTCTTGTGGAAGCGGGATAAGACTTATTTCATAAATATTCTACAAGATTTGGAATAATAGGTCAAATTTCTAACCCAGTGTTTCTCAAAATGTAATCCAAGGAACACCAACATCCAAACTATCTTGGGTATTTGCTCTCACTATAGACTTTAACCACACCCTACACTTCCTAGTTTACATTCTTTGACATTCTTTGAGAGGGATCTACATTTTAACATGCTGCCTAGCAGATTCTGATGCATGTTATGGTGGAGAACTGTGGTCTAGGAGAATAACTTTGAGTTTAATATAAAGGAACAGTTGTTCACAACAGTGATCCAGGTGGGGGTGCTCTGGAGATGTCCAAGCAGAGGCTGAATGATGGTTGAGCAGGACTGCTAGAGAATGTTCCAGAATTTGGTGGGAGGTTAAATTTTGCATGATTCATGCTTGAGTTAGAGATTATTTTTCTCTTTTTTTTTTTAACCATGAGAACCACAAACTTTTAGTGGAGAATCCAACTGTTCAGACTAGCTGCTTTCTTAGATATTTTGCAAAGTTCCCTAAAACTTACTTAAGAGGGTTAACCAGCAAGTTATTAAGTTTTATACACAAATTATCACCAAATGGTGATGTAAAGGACAATTTGACAGTCTCTCCATGCATTCTTTCTTCTCACAGTTGCTGAACCAGGCAGCAGAGTGGAAACTTCAGGCCAAAGTACTGAAGGAACAAGAGACAGTCCTGCAGGCTCAGGTGAAGTGGGGGAGACAACAGTGCATGAGGTGTACTCTCCTTGCTGTCCCCACATAAAGGGGCTGTGAACCAAAGATAGTCTGCACCAGGATTTATGTGTCACTGGGGGGCAGGAATTAGAAATGAACACTAACTTCATACTTATGATTTTAAAGTAAAAAGAAAAGCACAGTATTATATCTAAGAAAAATAAATTCTCCACAACAACATCCAGTCAAAAGGTTTGTTGACATATCAATGGGGGCCCTGAAATGGTTCACTAGAATAAGCTGGGGTCCAGATTCATGCCTGTCCATAATATGTCTTCTTTCTCTCCTCCCCATTACCCTATTTAAGTAAGAATAAAATGGCAACTGGTCAGATGCACCATACAGAAACTGTCAATACTGAAAATATCTGTACTGGTTTGATATCATTTATAACAAAGGAAATTAGAAAAATTAAGTCAGTACCTAAGTTTTTGTGCTATCATAGGTTGTCCTTGTCAGTGGTTAATGACTAGAGACGACAGACAAGTAGGGCACAATTTTGATTTGGCTCCGTGATGTTATGTGCGTGTTCTGATGAGTCTATAAGAATTCATAATTCAGACTCAAAGCCTCAGGCAACAGATGACTCTATCCCTCTTTCCCGTGCCCTTGTGGCCCTGCCCCTTCTGGGAAAGGTTCCCTGTCATATTCCAGGTGAAGCACCCTAAGGCTGAGCTGTAGAGAAGCACTAGCACCCCAGCTGGGAGAAATGTCCTAGTGAGAGAAGGACTATAAAGTCACACAGAACAAATAAATTCACAGAAGTTGAGGAAGTCAGAAGGCTTCCAAGCTGGGCAGTGTTAATTTAAGATCTGAGTAATTCACTTGTAAATGTTGATGTGCTGACTGCTATACACTTATTCACTCTAAAAAACAAAAGCAAAAAACTTGTCATTACATGAATAAACAAGTTCAATGAATACTTCTTCATTTTAAAGAAGCAAATAAGAAACTTAAAATCACAAGTTATATCACTGCAGACAAAGACACAGATAACATTTTTATATCTAACCTTCCTAAAGCAGACTTTTCCAGTGTGAACCAAATGCAATGAGAGAGTCATGTATTCAGCTAGCATCAGAATGTAGGCCTTTAAAGACCTGTGGAATAAAACATAAAGGTGTGACCCAACTTCCCACCTATACCCCCTCAAATTTGAAAAAGCATCTACCAGGGGTTTTAGACTTGCCCAGGTTTCTCATTTGTCCATCAATACTGGACTGAGTCCAGGGACCAGGGTCAGAGTCCTGGCTCTGCTGCTCAGAATTTATCTAACCCTGTGCAATTCATCTGAACCTCCTTATACCTAAATCTCCTTGACTGTAAAATAAGGATACCATAATGTATCACAAGCTTTGGAGTTCTCCGATCTCTGGGAGACTTTACTATTCAGTATTCAGTATTCCCAAAACATAACAGCATACAAGGCAGCAGCTACTATCTAAAATACAGTTGTTTTTGACATTATGACAGCTCTCCTTCAGAGCTATGGATGGTAACTGTTCATATGTTTGGTTAAGTTTATAAAAAGAAAATGAGTTAATGAACATGTAATATATGCAGTTTGCTTTCAAATTATGCACTCAGAGCACTTAGCTCCATGCCTGACCCATAATAAGCATAATTATTTCAACCAATATTTATTGAGCACCTACTTAGTCCTAGGCAAGGTTATAGGCGTTGAAGATATACTAATCAGTAAGAGAATCAAAAATCTCTGCCTAATTAAATTCACAATCTAGTGATAACAACAACATTGATAAAAAATGCTAACAATTAGTTGTATGAACCTATATCACTATTATTTCATAGGTGAGGATCTATATAAGGATATACGAGACAAAAGGAGTCTTATTTGCAAAAAAAATTAAGAGCCACTGGAAAAGATGATCTGAAGACCCTGTCAGCTCTAGTTCTTGAATGCAGAGAATTTCCAGAATTGAAGCCGTGTGGTCCTAAGCTGGGTTAACCTTGCCTTCTCCTCTATTGTTTTGTTTTCCGTGGTGTATGGCTCTTGGCAAGGACCCCTCCCCACCTTGTCTGTCTCTTGTCTTCAGGCACTTTCTAAAACTCCAGGAATAACTTAATCTTCAAGAAGAATATAAAGGCCCCCAAAACCTATAAGTAATCATGTTTAAAGTTTCTCTTGAAAAGTAGCAACATTTTATTTTTAAAACCTTTAAACTTTGAGAAACACAATCTATCACAGGTTAGTTGGCATAGCACTTGAACACTTCCTTTGGTTTCACAATCTTTAAAGGACAGGGGTGGTAGGAGGCAGAGGTCTTAAGTCCCCATTTCTACAATCTGAGCAAGGTAAATAACAAGGACAAATTGTGTTTTACTAGACGAAGTCACTTTCAGCCATAAGACAACAGCTTGCCAGTTTGGGACATGGTTTTCACTTAGGGAAGAGATGTCTGGCTTTCAATTATATGAACCAAGGCAGCAGAGTAAATGACAGAAATGATCAATGGGATACAATTGTCACTACAAATAGAGTATTCATTGGATCGATACGGATGAAGATGGTAGATGTGGAAAGCCAGCAATCCTAACAACGCAGCCACAAAAACAAAACAAAACAAAACAAAACAAAAAAACAGCCCAAGGGTTAAAGATCATTGAGTAAATTGTTAAAGACAGTAATCAGAGCTTTTAAACTCAAAAGTCCTCACCTTCCATATAGATGATGAGAGGAGATTACTCTGCAACTATTATTATTGAACTTGTTCCCAAACCAAATCTCGTAAGTTTGCTAGGCGAATTCCTGGACATGCTTCTGTTTCCTATATGCTATGAATGTTTGTAATTCAAATTCAGTGCTCTATTCAAAGAATGTGAGTGTCGCTCACCCACTTACCAATGAAAATGTTGAGGCAATTGTTGTTATTACTAACCCTAGAAGAGTTTGTTTCTATTTCTGCCTCTGGCAGGAGCACTGTGGATGACCTCTGAATGTCCCTTCCATGCTTCTCTGAAATCCCAAAATAAGAGCAGGAATATGACACATGAAACCAAACAGGCATCATGTCAGCATAATAGTGAGAAAGGAACATATTAGCAAACAAATATCCATAAAATAACAGGAAGTGTCTATTTTTAAGTAGTATAAGTAAAGAGAGAGTTGGTTACCTCAGAAAAGTTATAATCCACACAGATTTTGCCACCTACAGCAAAGAGGTCAAATAGGAAGAAAAGCTGAGTACGAAAAACAGTTCTAGAAGGGAAATGGGGAGTTAACTGGTTCATAGGTGTCGAGTTTCAGTTTTGCAAGATGAAATAGTTCTTGAGATTGGTTACACAACAATGTGACTATAGTTAACAGTATCGAACTGCACACTTAAAGTAGTTGAGACGGCAAATCTTATATTATATGTATTTACCCTAATTAAAAAGAAAAAAAAAAGTTGAGGGAATTAAAAAACAGGCACTAAAAAAAGGCCAGGAGAAGTGGTAATGAAATGAGACACTACTTCCTGGCACGCTGGGTGTGTCTGCCTTGTCCATGCCACAAGAAAACATGAGGAAGGGAAACAAAATCTGCCCAACCTATACACCCAAAAGAGCATTTTGCCCAAAGGAAGGGGAGAAGCTGACCAAGGTGGGTGTGGTTGTTCCTTGCTGATACTGTCAAGCAAGGAACAGTGCCTGTGCACACTCCTGCTCTCCTGTCTGCAGCCTGCAACTATAGGGCTGCAAGAGTGGGTTTGGGAGAACCTACTCAGGAGGCCAGAGTATCTACCACTCTCCTGTAACTCTGCAGGAATTACTGAGAAGTGAGGAAAAGAAAGGAGAGAAAGTCAGAAAAAGAAGCTTAACAGGAGATGTGACCAAGAATGCCAATAAACGGATTTTGTGATAGAATGTGAAGAGGATCAGCCCAGAGTTTCAGTTCTCACCCTAGACCATTAGATCATGTGCAGTATAGGTAGCCAGACCTATAGAAGCTTATCCTCGGATTAACAGGCTTAACCTACTCATGGGCCCTGAAATCAATTCAGTGGATTCCAGCCAGTACCTTGAAAAAAATGAAATGGAATTAAATAGAATATGTCAAGAGTACTTTGCACATAAGGAGTTAATGAGTAAGGATTATCTTATGCACTGTGTGTGTTTGTGTGTGTGTGTGTGTGTGTGCAAAACCCTAGAGTACCTTCCTGGTTATGAATTCCCCAATGCCCCTTTACTCAGTCTTCTTTAATCTGTGTGCCAAGGAATCACAGGAAACAAATTTTAGGCCACCAGAGTTGTTCCAAGCTCTGTCACATATTCACAGAGCTAAGGGATGATTCCAAGATGATGGCCAGCCATTGTTTGACTTTTCTTTGGAAAATCTATCCTGTGAAAGTGTTTTGTGTTAATTATTTTGTTGTTCTTGTTTAGTGCAGTAAAATCTCTGCCATTCTAAAACATTTCAGAATAAGCCATTCTGGATAAGCAGATTTTCTGGGTTCTAGGGCTTGTTTGATTCCCATACTCTACCTCTCACTCCCAAGACTGAGAAGTCTCCAGAAAAAGAACCCTCCAGAAAGCAGAACTCTGCTTTCAAAATGACAGTGTCACAGGTACCCCCAGCTAGTCATTTGGTGCTCATTTGAAGAGTTGGAGCAGTTCCAGGCAGTCAACAGTACTAAACACTCATTTGAAAATGCAGGCTTTACTAACATGTATCATCCATATTAAATTTCCACTCACTCAAAGCATGCTATTCTAAAATCATTTTCGAAAGCAAGATTTTATTATTGCATTACTTTCACTAGCAACACACTTTCCTTCTCTGTCTTGCTTTATTCCTACCTCAAACTCAAGCCTTGGAATAAGGATATAGATAGGGGTGAGCCACACATTTGCCAGTGTTAACCCATATGATGTTTTGTATTGTGTGCACATTAGAAAGGGCATTCCTTCCTTGAGACTCATTCTTTCCATCTGTAGAAAATTGGTATGATTTTGCTGAAAAAGGGCATTTAACTGCTTTTGGCTAAAACACTGTATTCATAAACATACAAAAGCAAATTGACCAAAATGCAAATAGCTGTTGCTTAGTGTGGCACAAGCTATATAACGGCGGCCACCCATGTCTGGTCCACCTTTCATACCACTTCTTTTCATCTGTCTACTTTCTCACTCCCTTCAAGACCAAGTTCAAGGTAAGCCTTCTCCACAAAAACATGGCTCACATGAACACCTGCCATGCTTACTTCCTTCTCTGATGGGCACTATACTTAATGAACTTTCACTTTGTAGTCACTATACCATAATCAAGTTGTCTTTGAGATTATCTTCCTATCAGGAGTGCAAGTCTCTCAAAAACAGTAGTCATGTGTTAAATGCTTTTGTACATATAGTCGATGCATACGTTCAGTGCTCAATAAAAGTTTGTTGGTAAAAGTTATAATGAAATGATGACATATGTTATTATTTCATTTTTCTTTAAAGATCTCCTTCAGTCATACTCACTGACTTAGGTTGATCTCATAGTAAATACAAGAACTGAACATATTACTAACATTGTATTGAGAATTCCCGTAAATCACTTTTCTTCTCAAATAATGAACAATGACAAGTTGTTTTGTTCTGGAAGCATTCTGAAAGCAGCTTTAAAAGAGATCTACTTTTTCCCCTCTTAACAGCTTACCCTCTACTCTGGAAGGTTTGAAGAGTTCCAGAACACACTAACAAAAAGCAATGAGGTGTTTGCCACTTTCAAACAGGAAATGGATAAAGTGAGTATTACTTATTCCCCATAAACTCTGACATTTTCTATTATGATAGGTAATTCTCCTTTGGGTTCATTTTTCTCTCATTAAGATAACTCAGTGCATTTCATGAAGTAATTAAACATTTATATATTCAAATGAGATTTAAACTGTATTTTTTTTATTGGTATGTATCTGGTGAATTAATCTCAGGAAGAGTCCAAAAACACTAGGATACATTTTCACTTTGTAAAAGAATATTTTCTTTTTCTAGTCCATAGAGAGCAAAAAAAAAAAAAAAAAAAAAAAAAAAAAAAAAAAAAAAGACAAGAGCTAGCAATTTCACATTATGTTGTTTATACTGAAATTTCTTAAAAATCTAATTTTTAAAGATTGAAGGAACAACTTTCATATAAATATGCAAGAGTAGAATTTTATAGTGGAAAAACCATTTCATACAACTCTTCCAATCCTTCTTAGAAGAGAATATATGTAGTATGATATAATTGACAGAGCCTTGAATGAGAAGGAAGCCTGAATTCAGATTCTGGGTGTGTTGTTACTCCTCAAGTAGCATTGGACAATCCATTTAAGTTCCCTTCAATTTTCTTATCTATAAATTAAGATACTATTCCCTTGCCTACTTCACAAGATTGTGAAATTCAAATAAATTAATATATTTTAAAGAATTTTAATCTTTCTTATACTCACTTACAAATATAAAGTACTAAGTATTATTATTAGACATAATATTTAAATTTTATTCAATACAATATTTTCCCAAAATAAAATCAGCATCAAAATTGTGTTTCTTAAGAAGCATTGGCATTAACTTTTTTTAAGTGCACAAAGTATCTTTCTAAAACACTTTCTTGGGGTGCCTTGGTGGCTCAGTCAGTTAAGCATCTGCCTTCAGCTCATGTCATGATCCCAAGATCCTGGGATCCAGCCCTGCATTGGGCTCCTTGCTCAATGGGGAGCCTGCTTCTCCTGCCGCCTACCACTCCTCCTGCTTGTGCTCTCTCTCTCTCTCTTTCTCTGTCAAATAAATAAGTAAAATCTTTTTAAAAAATAAAAAAAATTAAAACATTTTCTTAAAATTAGATGATAAATTTCACAATTCAGTGAACAAACATAAGTAGGCCAATACTGGTTAAAAGTTACAGCTTTTCCTCTCGGGATGGAACTATCTATTTTTCAAAAATCTTTTTTCACCATACAGTACTAAGATTGGAATAAATATTAGAACAGGAATTTTTAAGTAAGGATTTATTTACTGACTTTTAAAGTTGACCTTAGAATTAGCATACACAAAACAAAATTGATGGGCATATTGCATTTCTTTGACTGTGGTTCCATAGATTTCATCAAATTCTTAAAGAGGTTGATGGAATTTAAAAAGTTTCTAAACTACTAAGTTGGTTAAGGAATGATCAAAATTAAAAATCAGTTAAGTCTCACCCAGCTTCCTTATAGAGCCCAGGGGCTGACAGCCTGGGCCTAGCCTCTGGTCTCCAAATGTACCCCAGCCTCAGCATGACAAAAGCAGCAAGTGCCCAGGGGTGGTTCATGCAGAGAAACTACACCTGATTACATGCCTGCCCTTCACTTCATCCAAGTAGAGCAGAGAGCCAACAAACAGTTTCACGTTCAAAAATGATGGGCTGCATTTTATTAAATTCTGTATCCCCTACACCCAGTTCCCTACTGGTGACCAGCATATGTTGCATTAAATAAAGTAACTCTAGCCCCACTCTTCTGCTAACTCACCTGAATATTCTTCCACTTCTCTGAGCCTCAGTTTCCCCAGTGATAAAGTGGAGGTGAAACAGAACCTTCCTTATGAAACTGTTTCAAGGGTGAAATGAAAAATGCGTGTAATCACATTCTATGAATCCCACCACAACCTACAAATGTAAAGACAAAGGGAGCAGGAAGATGGTGGTGGAGTAGGAGAATCCTAGGCTTGCCTCAGCCAGCAAACACTAGATAACTATCAAATTATCCTAAATACCCCAGAAATTGACCTGTAGACTGGTAGAATAAACTCCACAACTAAAGGGAGAGAAGAGGCCATATCAAAGAAGGTGGGAAGTGCAGAGCTGTGATTCCGGGGAGAAACAGATCACAGCTGCTATGGAGGGGAGGGAGCTGTGGTCATGGAGGAGAGAAAGAGAGAGGAGCACACAGGGGAATGCACAAGGAGAACATTTCTCCAAAGCCATTGGCTTAGAAAATGAGAGGGGCTGAATTTTGTAAGCTGTTAGAACCAGCATGTCTTAAAGCCTGATTTAAAGGTCAGCAGGCTTGGCTGGAGAGAAGCAGGCAAGAAACCCAGGGTAGACAATGTGGAAGCAGTCATCTGAAGAGCACCTGGGGCAGCACACAATGGGGACATTATTGAGTCTTCTCATAGCATGTCCGTTGGAGGCATCATTCATGGAAACACATCTCCAGGAAGAAAGGAGCTGGCCAGCACCATTTCTCTCCTCTGTCCCTCCAGCATAAACACAAAGCCACCTGCAGAAAGCAGCATAGCATGGATGCTGGCTGCCATGGCATACACCAGAGACCTTCCCTGAAGCACCAGATTCTGGGCACGACATGACCTCTTCTTCATTAAGCCATTACTTTCAGGAGCAGGAGACAGAAGTTGCCTTTCTAACACAGAGAATACAGAGACTTAAACAAAGTGTTAAGATGGAGAAATTTATCCAAAGTGAAAGACTAAGATGAGACCACAGCCCAAGACCAAAGCAAAACAACTATAAGTAACATGTCTGATGGAAAACTTAAAGCAACAGTCATAAGACTACTCACTGGCCTTGAGAAACAAATAGAAAACAACAGTGAGCCCTTACTACAGAGATAAATAGTTTAAAAAGAATCAATCAGAGATGAAGAATGCAATAAACAAGATTGGAAACAGGCTTGATGCAATGAACAGAATAGAAGAGGCAGAGGAACAAATTAGTGACCTGGAAGACAAAGTAATGGAAAGTAAAGAGGCTGAACAAAAGAGAGAAAGAAGAATTTTGCAACATGAGAATAGACTTAGGAAACTCAGTGACTCCATCAAATGTAATAACATTTATATTCTAGGAGTCCCAAAAGAAGAAGAAGAAGATAAAGGGGACAGAAAATTTATCTGAGGAAATAATAGCTGAAAACTTCTTCTCTTACCTGGGGAAGGAAACAGATATCCAGATTCGAAAGACACAAAGAAAAAGAAAAAAAAATAAGTAAAAAATTTTAAAAATTTAAAAATTAAAACAAAAGACACAAAGAACTCCCATCAAAATCAACAAAAGCAGGCCAACACCAAGACATACTGTAATTATATTTGCAAAATATAGTGATAGAGAAAAAAATCTTAACAGCAGCAAGATAGTCAAAGTCCTTAACTTACAAAGGAAAAGCCATAAGGCTAGCTGGGGAGTTCTCAACAGAAAGTTGGCAAGCCAGAAGGGAGTGGCATGATACATTCAAAGTGCTGAATGGGAAAAAATCTGCACCTAAGAATACTCAATCCAGGAAGGCTATCATTCAGAATAGAAGGAGAGATAAAGAGTTTCCAAGACAAGCAAAAACTAAAGGAGTATGTGACCACTAAATCAGCCCTGTAAGAAATATTAAAGGAGACTCTTTGAGGTGAGACCTAAGGTGACAGTATAAAGGCAGGAAGCACAAAAGCAGTAAAAGTGAATAATTCTGTAAAAATCAGTCAAAGAATTCTCATTAAAAAGGTATAAAATATAATAACATATACTTAAAAGGAGGAGAGGAGAAAAGAATGAGTTCAACCCTGAATCACGATAATTTTAATTTAGACTACTATTTGCAGAAGAGGTTATATACAAACCCAATGGTAACCACATATCAAAACCACTAATAAACATGCAAACAAAGAACAAAGAGAAAGAAATCCAAGTAAATCACTAAAGAAAATCAGTAAAACATGAAAGAGAGAAAGACAAGAAAGGATCAGGGAAAATCTCCAGAAACAACCACAAAACAAGTAATAAAATGGCAATAAATACATATCTATCAATGATACTTTGAATATAAATGGACTAAATGCTCCAATCAAAAGACGTAGGAGTCAGAATGGATTAAAAAAAAAAAGACCCACCTATATACTGCCTGCAAGAGACGCATTTTAGACCTAAAGCACCTGCAGATTGAAAGTGGGGGGATAAAGGAATATTTATCATGCAAATGGATATCAAAAGAAAGCCAGAGTAGCAATACTTGTATCAGACCAAGTAAACCAAGTAAACTTTATTTTTTTTTAAAGACTTTATTTATTTATTCATGAGAGATACAGAGAGAGAAAGGCAGAGACACAGGCAGAGGGAGAAGCAGGCCCCATGCAGGGAGCCTGACATGGGACTCAATCCTGGGACTCCAGGATCACGCCCTGGGCTGAAGGCAGCGCTTAACCTCTGAGCCACAGGGGCTGCCCCCAAGTAAACTTTAAAACAAAGCCTGTAACAAGAAAAAAAGAAAGGCACTATATAATAATAAAGGGGAATGATCCAACAAGAAGCTTTAACAATTGTAAATATTTATGCACCTAACATAGGAGCACCCACATATATAAAACAATAACAAACGTAAGGGAACTAATTGATAATAATACAATAATAGTAAGGGACTTTAACATATCAATGAACAGGTCATCTAAACAGAAAACATACAAGAAAATAGTGGCTTTGAATGACACATTGGACCAGATGGACTTAACAGATATTCAGAACATTCCATCCTAAAATAGCAGAATACATACTCTTTACAAGTGCACATGGAACATTCTCCAGAATAGATCATAGATTATAAAATAGGCCACAACAAATACAAAAAGATTGAAGTCATACCATGCATCTTTTCTGACCACAATGCTATGAAGTCAATCACAAGAAAAAAATCTGGAAAAAAACACAAGTACATGGAGGTTAAACAACATGCTACTAAAAAATGAATGGGTCAGCCAGGAAATCAATGCAGAAATTTAAAAATATATGGAAACAAATGAAAATGAAAACACAACAGCCCAAAACCTTTGGGATGCAACAAAAGTGGTCCAAACAGGAAAGTATATAGCAGTACAGGCCTACCTCAAGAAACAAGAAAAATATCAAAAAAACAACCTCATCTTACACCTAAAGGAGGTAGATAAAGAACAAATGAAGCCTAACACCTGCAAAAGAAGGAAATAATAAATATTAGAGGAGAGGATGTGAGGGCCACCTGGCTGCAACATCCACCACTCCATTGACCACCAGGATTGATTCCGTTGATCTGGCTAGCTAGGTGGGTGTTTCGATAGAGGAAGACTGCTCTTTAGTCAGGGATATACAAGTAACTACATTCCCCTCCAAGAACTTCAAACAAGCTCTCAAGGTCCATTTGTAGGAGAAGGTAGGGTAATCAAGCTTCTAAGACTCAAGACCCATCCAAATGAGGTGCTACATGTGGCAGTCTGCTTTTCTGAAGAAGAAGAAGAAGAAGAAGAAGAAGAAGAAGAAGAAGAAGAAGAAGAAGAAGAAGAAGAAGAATGAAGATTAGAGCAGAAATAAATTATATGGAAACTAAAAAAACAATAGAACAGTTAAACTAGAAGCTGGTTCTTTGAAAAAAATAATAAAATTGGCAAACTTCTAGCCAGACCTACCAAAAAGAAGAGAAAATAAATAAATAAATTTTAAAAATCAAAGATGAAAGAGAAATAACAACCAGCAGCACAGAAATGCAAACAATTATAAGAGAACATTATGAAAAACTATATGCCAAAAAATTGGACAATCTAAAATAAATTGATAAATTCCTAGAAACATATAGATTACCAAAACTGAAATAGGAAGAAACAGAAAACTTAAACAGACTGATAACCAGCAAAGAAACTGAATCAGTAACCAAGAAAATCCCAACAAACAAAAGTCTGGACCAGATGGATTGACAGGTGAATTCTACCAAACATTTAAAGAAGAGTTAATACCCATTCTTCTCAAACTATTTGAAAAAAAAGAAAAGGAAGGAAAACCTCCAAATACATTCAACCAAGCCAGCATTATCCTGATACCAAAACCAGATAAAGACATCTCTAAAAAAGAGAAGCACAGGCCAATATCCCTGATGAACATAGATGCACAAATTTTCAATAAAATACTAGAAGCCAAATCCAACAATACATTAAAAGAATCATTCACATAATCAAGTGGGATTTATCCCTGTATTGTAAGAGCAGTTCAATATTTGCAAATCAATCAATGTGATACATCATTGCATTAATAAAAGAAAGGATAAGAAACATATATGATCATTTCAATAGATGCAGAAAAAGCATTAATAAAGGAACATACCTCAACATAATAAAGGCCATATATGAAAAACCCACAGCTAGTGTTTTCCTAAATGAGGAGAAACTGAGAGCTTTTCCTTTACAGTCAGGAACAAGACAGGGATGGCCACTCTCACCACTTTCATTCAATATAGTACTAGAAGTCCTAACCACAGCACTCAGACAACAAAAAGGAAAAAAATGGATTCAGATCAGCAAGGAAGAAGTAAAACTTTCACTATTTGCAGATGATATGATACTATATATAGAAAACCCGAAGACTCCACCAAAAAACTGCTAGAAGAGATAAGAGAGTTCAGTAAAGTCACAGAATACAAAACAACATACAGAAATCTGTTGCATTTCTATACACCAATAATGAAGCAGCAGAAAGAGAAATTAAGAAAACAATTCCATTTATGAGCACCAAAAACAGTAAGATACCTAGGAATAAACCTAACCAGAGAGATGAAAAATCTGAACTATAAAACACTGATGGAATAAATTGAAGATGACACAAAGAAACGGAAAGACATTCCATACTCATGGATCAGAAGAACAAATATTGTTAAAATCTCTACACTACCCAAAGCAATCTATACCTTTAATGCAATCCTTATCAAAATAACAGCATTTTTCACAGACCTAGAGCAGTCCTAAATATGTGTGAAACTACAAAAGACCCCAAGCAATCTTGAAAAAAACAACACAAAACACAAAGCTGGAGGCATCACAATTCCTGACTTAAAGTTATATTACAAAGCTGTAGTGATCAAAACAGTATGATCAAAACAAAAATAGGCACAGAGATCAATAGAACAGAATAGAGAACTGAGAAATAAACACACAAATATATTGTAAATTAATCTTTGACAAAACAGGGAAGAATATCCAATGGAAAAAAGAATATCTCTTTAACAAATGGTGTTGGGAAAACTGGACAGCAACATGCAAAAGAATGAAACTGAACCACTTTCTTATACCAAACACAAAAATAAATGCAAGGGCCTCCTGGGTGGTTCAGTGGCTGAGCCTCTGCCTTTGGCTCAGGGTGTGATCCCAGGGCCCGGGATGGAGTCCCACATCAGGCTTCTCACAGAGAGCCTGTTTCTCCCTCTGCCTATACCTTTTCCTCTCTCTCTCTCTCTCTCTCTCTCTCATGAATAAATAAATAAAATCTAAAAAAATAAATGAATAAAAATAAATTGAAAATGAATTAAAGACTAAATGTGAGACCTCAAACCGTAACAATCCTAGAATTTTTTTGACATTAGCTATAGCAACTTCTTAAATATGTTTCCTAAGGCAAGAAAAATAAAATAAAAAATAAACTATTGGGATTATATCAAAATAAAAAAACTTCTGCACAGCGAAGGAAACAATCAACAAAATGAAAAGACAACCTGTGGAATGAGAGAAGATATTTGCAAATGACATGTCTAATAAAGGGTTAGTATCCAAAATATATAAAGAACTTTTAAAACTCAACACCCAAGAAACGAACAATCCAAATAAAAAAAAAAAATGGGCAGAAGACATGAATAGACATTTTCCAAAGAAGACATCCAGATGGCCAAGAGACACATGAAAACATGCTCAATATCACTCATCATCAAGGAAATATAAATCAAAACTACAAGGAGATATCACCTTATGCCTGTAAGAATGGCTAAAATTAACAACTCAGGAAAAAAATGAGTGGGAAATATCAGAAAGGGAGACAGAACATGAGAAACTCCTAACTCTGGGAAACGAACAAGGGGTGGTGGAAAGGGAGGTGGGTGGGGGGTGGGGGTGACTGGGTGACGGGCACTGAGGGGGGCACTTGATGGGATGATCACTAGGTGTTATGCTATATGTTGGCAAATTGAACTCCAATAAAAAAAAATGCCAGCAAAATATAAAAAGAGAATCATGTTATTTTTGAAAGTAAAAAATTAAAAAAAATTAAATTAGCAACTCAGGAAACAACAGACATTCACAAGGATGCGGAGGAAGGGAAACCTTCATGCACTATTGGTGGGAAGCCAAACTGGTGCAGCCACTCTGAAAGACAGTGTGGAGGTTCCTGAAAAGTTAAAAATAGAACCACCCTATGACCTAGCAATTGCGATATTAGGTATTTGCCCAAAGAACAGAAAAACACTAAGTCAAAGGGATATATGCACCCTGATGTTTATAGCAACATTATCTACAATAGCCAAATTACGAAACAGCCCAAGTGTCCATAGACTGATGAGTGAATATAGAAGATATGGTATATTTAGATATGCAATAGAATATTACTCAGCCACAAAAAATGAAATCTTGCCATTTGCAACACATGGATAGAGCTAGAGAGTTTTATGCTAAGTGAAATAAGTCGGAGAAAGACAAACACCATATGATTTCACTCATATGTGGAATTGAAGAAACAAAACAAATGAGCAAAGGAAAAAAGAGAGAGAGAAAGGCAAACCAAGAAATAGACTGTTGGGACGCCTGGGTGGCTCAGCGGTTGAGTGTCTGCCTTTGGCTCAGGGTGTGATCCTGGAGTCCTGGGATCGAGTCCCACCCACATCTGACTCCCTTCATGGAGCCTGCTTCTCCCTCTGCCTGTGTCTCTGCCTCTCTCTGGGTGTCACATGAAGACATAAATAAAATCTTGAAAGAAAGAAGGAAAGAAAGAAGAAAGAAAGAGAAGAAAGAAAGAAAGAAAGAAGAAAGAAAGAAAGAAAGAAAGAAAAAAAGAAAGAAAGAAAGAAAGAAAGAAAGAAAGAAAGAAAGAAAGAAAGAAAGAAAGAAATAGACTCTTAACTAAAGACAACAAACCGATTGTCACCAGAGGGGAGATGGGTGGGGGGATGGGTACAATAGGTGGTGGGGATGAAGGAGGGCACTTGTCATGAGCACTGGGTGATATGTGGAAGTACTGAAATCACTATATTATATACCTAAGCTAACATTATACTGCATGATAACTTACTAGTATTTAAATAAGAACTTTTTTAAAAAATGTAAAGCCTAAGAAAATAGAAAGCTGCCTTTGTGTAACTACTTCTCAGATGTGTCAAGATAGTATCAATATTTTAATGGCTAAAAAGCCTGACCAGCTTTCTCACTTAGTCTTCTATTTAATAAAGTAAAAAATCATTATTGCAAGTTCATTCTTGTGACTGAATAAAGCTACTTTAAAGAAAATGCAATTGACGAAACAGTGTGGACCTAAGTAGTTTCCTTCTTCATGAATTGGCTCTGGTGCAAGTAAGTCTTGTTTACCACTGACCTAGATGATTCAGAAATAAATATGACTCTCCCCACTCAATCTTCATTCCTTGACATCAAACCTGCTTGCTTCGGCAGCTAGTAACAGGAGGACTTTTCTTGGTGTTGCATATGGAACTTATAGCTTTTTTCGATATAGTAAGTCTTCAGGATTAACATTAAAATACTCTAATTTCTGTAGACAACTAAGAAAATGAAGAAGCTGGAGAAGGACACAGCCACGTGGAAAGCTCGGTTCGAAAACTGTAACAAAGCTCTGCTAGACATGATAGAAGAGGTAAGGAGGGCTTCCCCAGAGCTGATTTCCCCCTGCCTGGTCCAAATATCCATACTTAGAAAATAATGATGACCTAACAACACAAATTATTATCTTTGAAAAAGAGCTGATCTTTTTCCCGGAGATGTGACATATGAAATTGTAATAAAAATATTTAGAGCAAAATAGAATTGGGACCAGACTCCCAAAGAGCTTTGTGACCCTAAGTCACAGCCTACTTACTGAGTCCAAAGCCATCCTCAAATCAGCACCATGCCTGCTCGACTACATTTCTTAAAGGCAGGACAAGTGTCTTGCTTGTCTTTGAATTTCCTCCATGCCTGGCACATGGCAGGTGCAGAATATATTAGTGAGTTGATTTGAACATATTGAGAGAAGACACCAGCCTGAACACCCAGGGTATGTACTACTTTATAGACAGATATGGGGATGGATTTTTTTAACTCCTCCAACAGGCATTTAATGACTGATATTATGTCAGGTTCTGTAGCTGTTGAGACTACAAAGCCAAAGAAACATGGCCATTATCTGCGAGGCAGAGTTTAGAGGTGAAGGCCTCTCCATATCAACAGAAAAAAAAAAAAGTCTTGAAGGGTACAGAGTAGCACAAAGGTGGGGGCGAGGAGTGAGATGATGAGGAACAATTTCATGCAGAAACACACCAACATTTTTACGGAAATGGAGGAGAATTGAACAGTTTGAGCAGCATCATGAATTAGTGTGGGGGGAGTTTCTGTCATTATAATTACTGTTCTAACAATTCATCCCAAATTGCAACCAATTCCAAAGAGATGAGCTTATTATTCAGCAACATAAATCAAACAGTTGCTGGATTAGCATACAGCAGTTTATCTATAGACTAGATGAAGCTCTGCTGACAGCCAGGTCTTGCTCCATCTCACTCATTGTGCCATTGGAAGACTCCTAAGTCTTGGAAGCAGAAAATGCATGTACTTAAAGATCTGGGAGACTTGGACTGTGGCAGGGGGGAAGCTTGGCCATCTTTCTTACCCAAAGAAAAGGATACAGTGATTAAAATTCTACCAGAGTCTACCTGACAATGGAGAAACAGATTCGATGCCCCTGGCCAGGAGTCTGTCTGTTCAGCCACCAGTCTGTGGTCAAGGCCCAGAGTCTGGTAGACAGATTCCTGGACAAATGGTTTTGCTCGTCTCCAGAGAGCATCCTGGCAATGTTGCTTTGTTGTTTTATGCCTTTTTGGCTTTCTGTTGTTTTCAAATCACAGAAAGCGCTGAGAGCTAAAGAATATGAGTGCTTCGTGATGAAAATTGGGAGGCTGGAGAACCTCTGTCGAGCTTTACAAGAAGAGAGAAATGAACTCTACAAAAAAATTAGAGACGCAAAAATGCCTGAAAGGGATGACCAAAGTCAGCACACCTCCGACGAAGAGCCCGAGTCTGCTGTGTCTGGGGGGGCAGGGGTTGATGCCGAGGAAGTCAGTAGTGTTCACAATGCTGTGAAAAATCTGGCCACAGTCTTCATGGCCATTCATCATCCAGAGTCGACCCTTAACCAGTCCAAAGAAATCCAACCAGAATGTGGCAGTCCTCAAGAGGGTGGTGACTCGGCCCCCAAGGAGCCAGAACAATCCTCTCTGGGCCCTTTATGTCATTCAGAGAGTTCCCTGCCTCCCCTAACTCCTCAGGCTGAAGCCAGAATTGGCAATGAGGCAGAAGTGCCTCCCAAGCCCAGTAATCCCCCCGTGGGGTGGGGAGCAGAGGCCCAAGACTGGGGTCTCTTTGCAGCAGCCCAAGCTGATCAGCAGCCCCAGAAGCCAGAGGCAAAAGCTTCCAGTCAGACCCCACAGTCCCCAGCTGAGGCTTCCCTACCAGTGATGGAGGAAAGTGGTCCTGCTCCACCACCCACAGCAGGTGAGCCAATTCCACCTGAGGTGCTTGCATGTGGGCCCAGTGGGCCGCCACCACCACTGGAAGAAGCAGCAGAGGGGCTACCAGGAGGGCCCTCAGTGGGGCCTGGACAGCCCCCAGTGGCCGACACCAACCTGGAAGGAGTAGACTAAGCCTCATGGTGCCTTCGGAAGCTATTCTCCCTGACTTTACATTTTCATCATAAGACTGTCTTCTGAAGAGGCGCTAAGGGCTAGAGATGTCTAAGGGAAGAGACTTAATTAGAATCAAGACATTTTTAAATGTTATGCAGAGCACATTCAGCCTGTGCTATTTGTTCTCAATTTATAACTGATTTGGAGCTTTTCTGTGTAACGGATTGACAGTATAATTTTCCCAAATGGCAACAAAACACACAGATAGGAAATTCCTACTAATTTTCCATTGAGATGGTATTTATTTCAATTTCTTAATCAGCAGTAAGATTTGGTGTTTCAGGACTCCCACTATAATATATAAATATAGAAAATGCAATGTTTCATTTATTTCCCTATACAGTTTTAATAAGTTCTGTAGTAAGTAATGGATGTCCAGGTTCCATTTAAACATTATATACATAATATATGCATATATGTGAATATACATATATATGTATATGTGTGAATATATACATATGTGTGTGAATATATACATATATGAGTTTATATACCTATATGTGCATCTGTATATTTTTAGTATATATGTATACAAATATGTGTGTGTATATATATATATATACACATATATATATATAAAACACATACATTTCATCCTTTTTTGGAGTTCTCTTGTGCAAAATATTTAGATGATAATCAAAAAAGTATCTCTTACTTGCTTGGGATGAGGGTAGGCTAATGCTCTATGAATCAGAAGTAGGTTCAGGATTCAGGTCTTTAGGCCATGTAATGTTGGGCAAAAACAAGTAACCGGATATTGGGAGATCAATAAACCCAACCAATGGATCAAATGACTGAACAGCAGTTGGGTTAGACTGTGAGTGTGCAAAACACATATAGACACAAAGATGCCACAAGAAGTCGTAAACAGAAAAGGGGAACAGTCACAGCTGTAGACAGCTCACTTCTTCCAACTGCCTCTCAGACACAACTCAGCATTGCCTTGCAGCTCCATGTGGGGAAGCAGGCACTCATGGCTACCTGCAAGGAGTAGCCTTCCCACTAGAAGTGGGAAAACAAGCAAGAGCGTAGAAGGATTGAGGGTCCTCCAATTGAGATGAGGTTATGCTCTTGCTCCCTGCCTCCTGTGCATGGGAGTCTTGAGAAAGAATGTTCACCTGGCCCTGCCAAGTCCCCAGTTCCCTCACTGTCTTCTATTGCTCTGGAGAGAGAGTTTCCCACCATTCTTGCTGTCACAGCTTTCATCTATATTCTCAAAGCACCTGCACCTTTTTTGTAACCACTCCCCACCCTGGACTTTGCAGGATATTATACCCGGCCCTCGTCTCAATTATTGCTAAGTAGAAGCTATTATTGTTCCAAAACAGAAGTCCACGCAGGGTCTCAATATGCATGATGAGGTGGCCAAACCAACAGGTTATCTACTTTGCAGAATTCTCTGCAAAGAACAAAGAACAAATGGGTCCCTTCTCGAAATGTCTTGAAAAATAGATGAGGATTCAGAAGAAGGCAAAAGCTAGAGACACCTGGAGTGGTCCACATGAGTATTACATTACCATTGCTGGACAAGAACTTCTAATATCGCTGACAGCATAAATTACTCGACTTAGGGGAGAGGGAGACTGGAACAAAAAAAAAAAAAAAAAAAACAGGAAACAAGGGAGTGCAGGAGGACAAAGAAGGGAGAGGAGGGAGAAAAGGAAAAAAAGGTCTAACCCAGCCCTACCTTAAAAGTTGAATTCAAGTAGAGAAATGGATAAAAGCAAGATTCTTTACTATTTATCCAGAAAATCATTCTTCAGTGTCACATGTGGCCGTCTGCCAAGGAATACAAAGTGCTTGTAGGCAGCAACCATATGCTACAAGAATTGTAAACTGCATAAGATTTGTTTAAAGAAGACTGTGAAGGTAATGACAAATGCTAATCAGGAAAAAAGCATATCACTATTGGAGAACCCAAATATTTTTATTTATTTTTTCCATGTATTTTTAAAGCTCAAAATATTATAACCACAGATGATCTAGCCAAATTCAACATTACTGGAAATCTTAGAGATTTGAACATTCATTTAATTCAGAGCCAAATACTCACCATAACAATCCAGGAGGGTCTCCTTTCCTACTATTTATAGAAGCTAAACTTCCAAGAATGGAGTAAGATTAGATAATCATAGTAAAGTCTCAGTCTGAATGTTTAGCAAGAGAAACAGGCAGGAGAGGAGCCAAAATCTGGTAAATCAAATATTCTAATACCCAAAGTTCATGATTTTTTTTTAATCCAAAAAGCTTTCAGAGCAACACATTACTCACTACTGTGTGTGTCTTGGGCAGAGTTTCAATACAATACCTTGCCTAAAATTTGCAAAGCGTAATATAGGCTCTGGGAGGATTATTTTAATATTCAAAGAATGTTTTATTATGGTCCTTTGTGTTAGAATTCGGCCTTATTAATTATAACAATAACTCATGGGACCTGAAGGAACAAGGAATTTCTATGCATTATCAAGTTCACGTAACTCTTTCTAGAGGTGTCAAGTCTACTTTCCAGAAACACCAGCATTATTTGTGTTTTCTTAAATTAAATAACTATAATTTATGTATATTAAAGTTACTTCTCTTCCCGAATGCTCACTTTTGTTACTTCTATGTGTCAATAATACCTAACAAAGATCATGGCTTTGTTTTTGTTGTTGGTTACATTTTTTGGCCTCTGAGTAGAATGTGCATATAATGAACACTTTGAAGATTTTGAGGTGTGTGTGTGTGTGTGTGTGTGTGTGTGTGACAGAAAGAGAAGGAGGGAAAGAAGAGAGAGAGGACATGACTGCCCAGAACTAGTGAGAGAGCAAACCCCCAGCTCCTCTGCCTGACCTTCAGCTGCTGGTGGGTAGTGATCACATGGCCACTGTTTCTCTCCAGTGCCAGTCTCCAGTGAGATTGTTTCCACAGGGTTCTCTGCCAGGTGAGCTCTCAGAAACACTCTGAGGAGTAAGGGGGTGGGTGTGGAAGGTGTCAACTCATTTTACCCCTACCTGGTCCTTCTAATGCCCCAAGAGTTTCCCTAGGAAGACCCGAAGAGGCCTGGCTGTCCTGCCTTTTGCTTCTACTCTCTTCCGAGTCTCTACTGATCCAGGAGGCGCAACTAGAACAAAGCATTTCCTGGTATGCTTGGAGAAAAGAATTATCTAGCTAAAATGGAGAAAAGATTAAACCCTACCCTTAACGCTGTTTTTGCTCCTTTTTGCCTGGTATAGATACACATTTTAAAAATAGCTCTCTCTCTCTCTCTGTGTCTCGATAATAAAGTATTATGTGTTTGTTGCAAAACTTATTGAAGCTGCTTTTCAATAAGATTAAGATATCATTAGGGGAGAAATCATTTCGGGAAAATGTCCTCAGCAATTTCTCCTCTAACCAGCAGTTAAATCCAGTATTTAGGGAAAATAAACGTAATTTAAAATGTAAAGGGGACGCCTGGGTGCCTCAGTGGTTGAGCATCTGCCTTCAGCTCAGGTCGTGATCCCAGGGTCCCGGGATCGAGTCCCACAGCAGGCTCTCCACAGGAAGCCTTCTTCTCCCTCTGCCTATGTCTCTGCCTCTCTCTGTGTGTCTCTTATAAATAAACAAATAAAATCTTTTTTAAAAAAACAAAAATAAATAAATAAAATGTAACAAATTGAGGTGCCCAGCTGGCTTAGTAGGGAGAGCATGTGACTCCCGATCTCGGGGGTCATGAGTTCAAGCCCCACATTGGGTGTACAGCTTATATAAAATGTAAAGAATTCCCTAAAAGAAGAGAGGAAATAACAATGATGACTTTGGTCTCTAAAATTTGTGGCCATCAAAAACTGGCAAGTAAGAGTTAGGATTCAAGCAGGATACATGGGTAAGTTTACACAGGGTTTAAACCAATTGCATTTCCGTCCTTTACAACCTAAAAATTAAAGTTATCATTAGATCAGGTATGAGGGCATTCCATTCAAATAGAAGCATTTATAAATGATAGTAATAAAGATTTTTCTCGGTCCCATGAAGTCGTATCTTCCATACTTGAAGTGAATGAAGTCTCCTTGCTGATATCCCAAGAGAAGTTCTATAAATACCAGTTGCTGCTATATATGTGTCTGAATGTTCCCACATACACATACACATGCACATAAGCACACAGTGTAAAATCTGTCCAAGATTCAATGCTGCACCTGTCGGTGGGCCTTTACACCTGTATTTTCAAAGGATATTACTATTATCTTTCCTGATGAAGACACTATAAAAAGAAATCAGGAAACTGTTCAAATAAGGATATCTGATAGAAACACTTATTAGCAAAATAAACCTACAAATTTATTGATTTGTGGCACAAAAATCATTTGCAGAAGTCGATTCACTCTTCCAGAAGATAGGAAAGGAGATAAACCACCAGCACCACAGTCAGGTTGGCTACATCCAATTGCAAGGCCTTCTTCCAGTCTTTCTTCCTGCTGGGTTTTAAAGGCTCACCCTTCCATTACCAGCCATGTCTATCCCATTCTTAACTTGAATTTTTTACAAAGTAATATAACGTTTGATTACTTCACATCATAATTAAAATATACCTTGGTATAAAACTCATCCTTTCTGCGCTGACCATCAGTATGACATTTTATGTCAAATAACACAAACCCACTGCAGAAGCCAAGGAAGAAGACATTATGTCAAGATAGGGAAAGAAGAGAGAAAAAGAGGCCTTCAATCTGAGAACTAATACAATAATGAAAAGTAAAAAAAGTAAAAGTTTAAGCAATAAAAAGAAGACGCAGGTGGACCCTTTTGTGAAAGCAAGATGCCAAACAAGGGCAAGAACCATAATGACTTTAATGCACTCCCACACCACAGCTTCCACAAAGAGGATTCTTACAAACATATTTCTTAGTGCAGCGGGTTTTATTGGTTTTCTTTTTGTTTGCCTTTCTTCTAAAACAATAAATGCATTCTTTTCAGTAAATAATAATAATAATAATAATAATAATAATAATATTACATCATGGAACATGTAGAAAACAAAGAGAAAAATTACCCTGAATTCCATCACCCTACCCTAACTTAACCAGTGTCAGCATTCCCTGTATCATGATATATTTTACATTACGTATCTTTTTTATTTAATATGATGTTAGTTTGTGTTTGGGGAAGTAAACAGTAGTCCAACAGAGAGTAATAGCTATTAATTGCTACCAGATTTGAGTGTTGATGCTATGTATTCAAATCTGCTACACTCTACCATATAAACATGGAAGCATATTATGTTATTCATAGAATAAATATAACTAGGCAAATACAAATACACAGCATTCTCACATGCTGTTTGGACAAGTTATGCTACGCATTGCACTTAAATGTTCTACTGCATATACACAAGTTTCCAAGTAAACCTGGACATAGCTAGAGTGAACTTAACGCAGTTCAGAAAATAAATAAATGAATAACCAACTCTAGAGAAATACAAATGCAGTGAATGAGAAAACAAGAGAGAGAAAGAGTCAAACTCTGGTTTATGAACTGACAAGATACATATGATAATACCACAAACCATAGCATTGGCTAAATAAAGGTCAATGTTCTAGAATAAATCTAAACTCTTCAGCATTAGTGAGACAGTGTTTTTGCTGCCCTACTGAAATGATGGTCATCAACATTAACTACAGCCAATCCATTAAGTAGGGCCAGGCTAAAAACCTACATGAACCTGAGATTACTCTAACATCTACCAGGCAGATGCAACCAGCCGTGGAGTACTCAGAGATCTCATACTCTAAGAAAATATGTAAGTCAGTATTCAAATTTATAGGAGCGGTACAACAAGGATGTCTTTCATCGTGCCCAAAGTCATGAAGTTAAATGTAAGTTGTAATGTAAGTTGTAAGTTGTAATGCTCTCCATAAAGAAAATTCATGTTCAATAATTTGTTTTCTTCACATTCTTATCAAGGAGTCATTCCCTGGAATAAAATCATGCAAGTCTGAGCAAGGTGTGAAGTGTGGGATAGCACTAGTCCAAGAACCAGTCCACTAAGTCCCTAGTCCCTGTTCTGCTGCCTACTAATGGGGTGACACTGGAGAAATAACATCTTTGTTCCTTCACCACCTATAAAATGAGAGCCTTGGACTACATTACATGATGGCTGAGGGTTTTGACATCTCTGATTAAATCCTCAAGAAACTTAAGAAGTTATATAGAGCTTCCACTCCTCAGGGATAGTTTTATTCTAAGAGATCTGCCCATCACCTTGGGCTCTTCTATTAAAAGTCAGGCAAGGGGAAAGAGACAACATTACCCAAATTTTTAAAAAATGTTTTTAATTTAATTTATTTTTTAAGATTTTATTAATTTATTCATGAGACACAGAGAGAGAGAGAGAGAGAGAGATTGAGATTGAGGCAGAGACACAGGCAGAGGGAGAAGCAGGCTCCACGCCTGGAGCCTGATGTGGAACTCGATCCCGGGACTCCAGGATCATGCCCTGGGCCAAAGGCAGGCACTAAACTGCTGAGCCACCCAGGGATCCCCATGTTTTTCATTTTAAAAATGAGAGGAAATCACAAATTCTTGGATTTCATCAACAAATGCTGAAGACCTTCTATGAGAGTCTGTACTAGCCCTGGGATGGCAGCGGTTACAAGGCTAAAGAAAGGATCTCAGGACCACCCATAACTTGAATCTATCTGCTCAGGACCAGAATGCCTGGTTGAGCCTGAGGATTCCTGGGGGACTCAGTACCAAGGGAAGGGGCTACAAGAGATGCTGAGAGGCCTCACATGCCCCTTCATGTTCTGCAACCAAAAAGCAGCACAGTGACTTCCAGCAGCATCTTTATCACAAATGGTACCCAGATCTCCGAGTGGAAAAGTTGTGCTCCTGCTAGAGAAGGAGGGCCTTATGGAATGTGTGTGTATAACTTGTGTGAATGAGTGTGAGTACATACTTGTATGTGAGGGTATGTGTGAGCATATGTGTGTAGCATGTGCCAGTATGTGTGTGTAGTTTTGTGGGCATGTGACATATGCATATAGTTCTATGTGAATGTTTATGACTATATGTGATAGTATCTATGCATAATAAATTGACATAGCCTATGTAAGTGTGTGTAATGGTGTGTGAGTCTATGGCATGTGCGTGATAAGACTGGGAACTGAAAACCTGAACACCACAGATGTGATTTTAATCATGCGGCTAACTTGTTTTTCATAGGATCATGTCTTGTTGCAGACTTTTGTTTGCATGACTAATCCTCTTGTTTACAGTGGCATAGGGTTTGTCCTTTTTTGGCTGACAATCTGCCTCCTAAGCAAACAGGATGGTGGGTGAAGCTGCAGCTGCAGGGGCATCTAGTCATGAAATAATAGCACACACCGCCAGCCCAAGGTGATAGCCCCCACTGACTCACAACTCTCATCCTTAGGCAAGGCTACGGGTATGTCTTGAGAAATGCTCAGTGCTATTCTTCACATGGACCAGCCACAGCTTGAGCAGGGAACACAAGAAGTGGTAGCAAACAGGCCAACTTAATTCTTGTCTTTCTAACTAAGAGAGGACCTCCTCACTCACATGACCACTGTTTCTAATAAAGGTGGCATCCTTAGAGGCAGACTCATAGTCTCTTCATCCAGCTGAAATCAAGCCCCTGAATATTACGAAGGTTTCTCTGAATTAAAAATCAAAGAAACAGTGTCCAATCTAAATTTTAATCATAAATGAAGGCAGCAAACCAGAGTTGATTGCAGCTGCTACCAGCCAATCAGCCATGCCCATGACTCATCCTTTGTGTGGAGAGATTTTTTGCTGTGATACAATTCATCTCCCAGAATCTAGCTGCGTTGTCAGAGTTGGACCATCTGGCTTCTCCCTTGCCCATTATTAGAAAACTGATCCAGAAGTTCTCCAAATCAGTCTGAGACTAATTTAAAGCAATACCCAAAGGAAGGAGAGTGAAAGCTTTTTTGACAAATTAATTACCTGCCACACAAGTTAACTGATGATCTTCAAAAGTTAAAGGAAACAAAACAACTAAACATTAACAAAATTTAAGGCAAGAAATGAATGGCAGAAAACAGTCACAACAAATACAACAAAGCATCAATATCCAGGATTCAAAGAGAAATCACAGAAAGCAATAAGAAGAGACGAACAACCCAGAAGAAAGTGGGAGAGTCAGAAGGTGAGGCCTACCAGGCTGCAGGTGATGAGGGGGCAGGGCCATAGTCTATAGAGAATCTAAAAACAGGAATGAAACCAACTCCGAGACAGTTTGCTTTTTACTACCACCACGCACAGCAATCCTGCATATCACCATGGAAAGCTGTCCTCCCTTCCGGAGACGACGCTCCCACTATGTATCCCCCATTTGCCTACCACTGGCATGAGACATGATGGGTAGTTCATAGAAGAAATTCAAATGACAGAAACATATGAGGCCAATAAAAACAACAAGAAGACATTCTATTACTTTTGCCCAATAGACTGAAAAAATTTAAATATTTATAAAACTCAATTTTAGCAAGGATGAGAGCAAATGGATACATTCAAGTACTGTTGGTACATGGGCGTCTGGGTGGCTCAGTCGGTTAAGCGTATGACTTCAGCTCAGGTCCTGATCTCTGGGTCCTGGGACTGAGCCCCAAGTCAGGCTCCCCAGTGAGAGGGGAATCTGTTTCTCCCTCTCCCTGCTCATTCTCTCTCTCTCTCTCTCTCTCTCTCTCAAATATAAATAAAATCTTTTAAAAAATTGTTGGTTAATATTGGGTCACCTGTCTTTTTCTTATCCATTTGTAGGAGTTCTTTTGAAAGGCAATTTGGCAATATGTACTCAATTTTTCTAGTGTGCAAAATAAACATTATTTGGCAAAGAACAGACATATTGCTCTTGCCTACCTGCACCTTTTCCTTGGAGAAAGCACTATCCCATGGATACATATGATCTAGATGGCTAGATGTGGCCATCAATCACAAAGTCCTAACCGCCCCCTCTCCCCCTCCCCCCACCCCACCCCCGCACAGCCAGTCGTGGCCTCACAGTCATGGCCTCAGGGCTGGGCATAAAGCAGCAGACCACTTGGCATAGTATGTAGTGGCAGCCCCAGGATTTCCACAGAGGAGCTTCTGGACGATGATCTGCTTGAAAGAGGGGCAGGAGGCAATTTGACTTGTCTTAAAGCTGCAGTTGCTTCATGGCAGCCACACTGTTTTTATTCATGTTATCTTGGGGTTTATGGGCACCCAAAAGCCCTCTAATCCAGTGTGCCTAAATTCACCACGAAAGGTCCAGTCTAATCTAATAATTGGTTCTTTCTGCTGGAATTCGGCTGACCACATGGAGATAGCCTGTGTGCAGAATAATGTCCAGAGGGAATGAATGAAGTCGAAAGTCAAGGAGAAACACATTCCTGGTAACCCTATTTGGGCTCTTGAATCCAGTTGGTCTTTTCAGATCAAATAATTTCCCTTTTTGTTAAGAGGATGTGAGTCAGGTTAGTCATTCGCACCCAAAGAGCTCTGAGTAACAAAGATGAGGAGAAATTTAAATAGGTGAAGTTGGGCACACCAAAAGGGAGTTTTAAAATTGTAATAACTAAAAAATAAAAATAAATAAAATTGTAATAGCAGAATGTGTATCAAAATATTTTTAAAATCTTATTTATCACTTTAATTTTTTAGATTCTCTTTAGAAGTTTTTTATTGCAAAAATGATGAACTAGTACAACATAAATTCTTGAATGTAACCCATCACCCAGGTCAAGAAACAGAACACAGCCAAGCATTTTAGAAGTTCCCCTTCCCTTCTCCATCACTACCCCACCCTCCTCTCCAAAGGAAGCCACTCACCTGATGAATAATGACATGGATTTGTATTTGCCTCTGTGTGTGTGTGTGTGTGCATATGTGTGTTGTTTTGGGTTTTTTTTACTTTATAAAAGTATTATTTTGCATCTGCCTTCTTGTTTGCTCATACTGTGTCTGTGAGATTCATACATGTTATGCCTGTAGGGGTAGTTCACTCATTTTCATTGTCATAGAGTAATCTGTTGTAGGACTATACCACAATTTACCTGTCCATTCTAATGTAGACTGACACTTAAATTGTTTCCAGTTATTGACTACTACAAATAATGTTGCTGTGACATTTCCTAAGTGTATACTTAGAGAAATTGTTGGGTTATATGGCATATATCAAATAGCTTTCCAAAAAGAGTGTACCAATTATTTCAATGATCAGTGTATGCGAGTTCCAGCTGCTCCTTGTCCTCCTCCTGGGATCATCAGCCATTTAAACTTTAGCTATTTGGATGTGTGTAGCAGCATCTCATTGTAGCTTTAATTTGCCTTTCCTGGATAATTAATGATATTGAGCCATCTTTTCTTACAATTATTAACCAAGTGGGGAGATCCTCTTTTGTGACATTCATATTCATGATTTTTTTCCCCTTTACTTTTTTCCTATTGAGTCATCTGGTTTTTTTCTTGTTCATTTGTAGAGTTCTTTAGACTTCTAGAAAGACTTTATTAATTAATGTAATTACAAATAAATTCTACTCTGTGACTCTATGGCTTTTAGTTTCATAATGATACATTTTGATAAACAGAATTTGTCAATTTAATCATATCCAATTTAACAATATTTACCTTTTTGACATGTGTTTCCTGTTTAAGAAATCTTTGTCAACCTCAAAATTATGAAGCTGTTCAAAGTTTCATGTTCTCTTCTAGAATCTCTATTCTTTTATCTTTTACATTTAGGTCTACAATCTACCCAAAATTAATTTTTGAGGAGAAAGTGATATAGTGGGTCAGATTAGTTTTTTCCTAAATGGATATGCCACTCATCAAGCTCCACTTATTTAAGCAAAACATTTTCCTCCGCTGCTTTTTTAGTGCTATCTTAGTCATAAATTGAATGTCCATTTGTGGGTGGATCTCTTTCTAGATTCTCCGTTCTGTTCCACTGGTTTTGTTGTTTATCCTTGCAGCAATTCACCTTTTTAATTACTATAGCTTTATAAGTCTTTATAGCCAAGAATCCATGTCTTCTACTTCTCGTTCTTCAAGATAGTGTTGGCTATTCTTAAACTTTATTTCCTTGTTTAATTTAGAACCAGCTTATCATTCTACACATGCGCACACACACACGTTTTTATGAAGATTGGATTTAATTGATAAATCAGTTTGGAAAGAATTGATATTTTACAATATTGAGTTTTCCAATCTGTGAATGTGGTAAAGATCTCCACTTATTTATGTTTCTTCAATTATTTTTCAATAAGATTTTATCATTTTCTGGTGTGTTGACTCATTTTTCATTATGTTTAATTTGGTGTTTGTGATCATATTTAATTTTTTGAAAATATTACATTAACTTTGGAATAAACTCAACTTGGTCACAAAGTAGTATACTTTTCATATTATTATATTTGGTTTGCTACTATTTTGTTTAGAATTTTTGCATCTATGTTCAGGAAAGAGATTAGTTTTAATTAATCTCAATTCTCTTATGTCTTTGTCATTATGAGAAAAGTAGGTTTCCTTACTTTTTTATTCTTTGGGAGAATTTGAGTTGGTAAATGTTCTTCTTTCCTTAAAGGTTTTAAACAAATTCTTTGGTTAAGCTATCTGGGATTTAAGTTAAGGATTTAATTATCTTTAATAATTTTTCCCATTTTTTGTATCAATTATTGGGTGCTGTATTTTTCAAGAAATTAATCCATTGCATCTAAATTTTCAAATTTGTTAACACAAATTGTTCGTGATATCCTTTAAAAAAATTTTTTAACTCTGCAATGTCTGTAATATTTTTTACTCCTGATACTGGTAATTTATGCCTTCTCTTCATGTCTTTTATTAGTCTTACCCAAGAGTTATTAATTATAGTATAGTGTTCACAGAACCAACTCTTGGCTTTTGGTTTTATCTATTTTATTTTCTCTATTGTCCATTTTGTTTTCTGTTTCATTAATTTGTGTCAACTTCTTAATGTTTAATTGGCTGTTCTTTTTCTAACTCCTTGAGATACATGTTTAGATCACCGATTTTCTTCCTTTCTTCTTTCCTAATATATGTATTTAAAACTATCTAAGAATGGTTTTTCAATTACATCCCACAAGTTTTGATCTGTTGTGTTTATTACCCTTCAACATATTTTCTAATTTCCAATATTTTTCTTTGACATATGTTTAAAGGTACATTGATTCATTTCTAAACAGAAAATTTTCTATTTATCTTTACCCCTGAATTAATAGCTCAATTCTGCTATGATCAGAAACCACATTCTATATGATTTAATTTATTTGAAATTTGTTGAAACTGTATAGCCCAGCATATGATCAATTTTGGCAAGTGTTCCACATGCAGTTGTTGAGTGCAATGTTCTATATATAGCAAATAGGTCAGTTTTATTGATCATGTTGTTCAGATTGTCATCCTGCTTGATTGATTAACTTACTGATTTTTAGGTCACTAACTCTATTGGTTACCGAGAGAAGTGTGTTAAAATATCATGCTATAATTGCATATTATTTTTAAACTTTGTATTTAATATAATTGCATATTTTTATATTTCTCTAGTTAGTTCTTCAAGTATTGCCTTGTATCTTACTAGGTGTAAAATTCTGATAGCCTTATGTTGGAATGACCATTTCATTATTATAAAACATCTTTTTAAATCTTAAGTAATGTTTGTTGCCTCAAAGTCTCCTTTGTCTGATGTATAGATAACTGAGCTGTCATTTGGATAGTATATACATACTATATCTTTTTCCATCCTTTTATTTTCAACTTTCATGAATTCTTGTAATTTGCACCATGCACTTATATGCAACATTGAGTTGGGTTTTGATTTGGTTTGTTTTTTTTCTTTATTTTGTTTTGTCCAATCTAACAATTTTTGCCTTTTGATGAGAATTTCTTATTCCTTTACCCATGATGTTATAACTTGTATATATACATTTAAACCCACTATCTTGTTATTTGTTTTAAATTTGTTCCATCTGCTTTGTGTTTCTTCCCCCCCTCCCCTTTCTTTTCATATCTTCTTTTGGACTATGAATGTTTATTATTTTTATTACCCCATTTCCCCTGTTAACTATTTTTAGTTATACAATCTTTCGTTATGCTTTTAATGGTGACCATAGAGATTTTAACACTCATCTTTAACTTTTCAAGTCTAATGAATAGTATTACACATCATTTTCTGGCCAAAGCAAAACCTTAGGACATTTAACTCCATCTAGTCCTTTTCAATGTCCTCTGATTCATCTTTCAGTTTATGATCTCTCTCTTCAACTCTAAGCCATTTTAAACCAATCTATTGAGTTCTTAATCTAGTCCTTTTCAATGTCCTCCGATTCATCTTTCAGTTTATGATCTCTCTCTTCAACTCTATCTAAGCCATTTTAAACCAATCTATTGAGTTCTTAATTATAGATAATAGATATTAATGTTCAAGTTTAGATATTCCATTTGATTTTTTTGTAGTTTCCAGGTACAGTTTCCTGTGTCATTCTCTATCTCATCATTTAAATTCTGGAACATACTAATCACAATTATTTTAATGTCCATGCATGATCATTGCAATATCTGGATGCCTTCAGGTTTTCCTCCCCCTCAGTTTTCAATAATTTTGCCTTGAGATGTACTGGATAGTTTCTTATCTTTCTTTTAAGATTTTATTTATTTATTTATTTATTTATTTATTTATTTATTTATTTATTTGACAGAGACAGCACAAGCAGGCAGAGCAGCAGGCAGAGGGAGGGGAAGAAACAGGCTGAGTAGAGAGCCCCAAGGGGGGGAGGGGTGTTCAATCCCAGGACCCTGGGATCATAACTTGAGCCAAAGGCAAATGCTTAACCAACTGAGCCAGCCAGGCACCCCTAAAAATGTTTGAAATATAAAGCTCTGGATAGTGTCATCTTCCTGAAAGGAGCTTATTTTTGCTTCTAATAGGCAGTGAAGGTGGAGCAGATTACCTCATCCAACCATAAATTGAAGTGATTTTAAGTTGAATTTCTGCCTTTTTAAAGAGTCATCTATTTCTTATGGTGTAGTCATTTGATGGTCCTAACTGAAAGCCTGGAGTGTTTGCCAGGGCCCTAAATCATTGGCTGATGCTAAACTCTAATTTTTATTTCTGATACTTCATAAAACAGCAGGAAACTTTACTTAGCTCCTCAGCCTCTCAGCCACAGCTTGGATATTTGCAAGTGCGTGCAGAGGAAAACCAGTCTGAATGTCACTTAATTTCTCTAGGGTTTTGTTTGTTTGTTTGTTGTTTTCCTTCTCTTGAAGACCTGTCCTTCCAGAATTTTGCTCTGGGTAACTCTCCAATGCCTTCAAACAGATGCTGTATGTATTTTCTCCAGCTTTTCTAGTTTTCTTGGAGGGAAGGTCACCCTACAGCAAGTGATTCCACTTTTACCAGAAGTAGAATTCCTAATCAGTTTGTCTTTTGAGCATCAATTTCATTTTCTTGAGATTCTGGAGATTCATCGAATTTCCTTGGAGCTCTAAAATCAATGATCCCCTATGACCTTGCCTCCTTCGAGTTTCTGTTTCTTGTAAGAACCAACCATGAGAGATCTATTTTGTTGTTTTAGCTAATATTTTGACCTTTATTATTATATAATGAAAATATTAAAGATCAACCATGGTTTGAAATGAGAAAAATAAGTTTTAAGCCACGTGCCAAAGAGTCTGAGGCCACAATTGGTCCAGCAGGAAAGTGTGCCATGAGAAATTCATGATGCCTACCCTAGAGTGGGGTGGCAGCAGTATATGCGCCAGACATTTGCCAGACAATCCACTTGTGGATTCATCTCTCTGAGAAATTGCTTTGTATCCACTTAAATTTTACAGAGATTCAGCTAGTGCCTCTCTCTTAAAGGTGGGTAAGGATTTGCTAATATGAAAGATATTCTTCCCATAAACTAAGAAACTAGCAGCAACCAAATCCCAATGACCCATCACTTTGTATAAGAGTTTAATAGGTTTAGTTAGATAGAAAGGTGAGGGACACATTGTTGGGGTCTTTGTCCATTCAGGCTGCTACAAAAATTATCTTAGGCTGAGTGGCTTATAAACAACAGAAATTTATTTCTCACACTTCTGGAGGCGGAGAAGGCTAAGACCAAAGTGCTGACAGATTCAGTGTCCGGTGAGAGCCTGCTTCCTGGTTCACAGATGACCATCTTCTTGCTGTGTCTTCTCCTTGCAGAAGGGGCAAGAAAGCTCTCAGGGGCCTCTGTATTACAGCACGAATTACATTCATGAGAGCTCCACCCGTATGACCTAGTCACTTCCCTAATCCCACCACACCGAGGGTTAAGACCTCACATATGAATTTTTGGGGAACACAGTCAATCCGTAACATTGGTTGAAACGCAGCTGTCAGAAAACGGAGGGTAATCATTATGGCAGCTGTATTTTCTAAACCCCAAATAGAGGCACTGCCCGGCAAGGGCTAATACTCGTACATCAGCAATAAGAACGTTAGAAATCAAGACTGCCTGGGAGAAGCCAGCACAAAGGTATAAAAGTACAATTCTGTCACTGATTCAAGATATTCTTGATTTTCACTGACTCGGTTCCAAGATGGGGCTTTAGAGAGTTGGCCTTTTTGATGAGATTTTTCAGAGCAGTTACAGGAGGGACGGGCCTGCCTGGGGTCCGGCCTCAGCCTCCAACCTGCTCCGGACCAGACCGTCTGCAGGGAAGCAGATAACGGACTCCTAACCTGCTTATTTCAGACGGTGGCTTTGCTCCTCTCTCCAGTCTCCCAGTCAGCTTGCAAAGGCCTTTACTCTGAAACTGCCTGCAAGCAGGGCCCCCCCCTCTCCCCGGCTGCAGCTGCCACCGCACTGATAATGGGTTTGTACTGCCGCTTGCCCAGAGAGCTGCTTGGAGCCGGAGATTTGCATCCTGCCTGCCCGACCCACAGCGCCCGCGCGGCACGCGGAGAACGCGAGCGCCACCTGCCGGAGCTCCGCGGCAGAGCCCGCCGCTCGCAGGCCCGGGCCTGCCCGTCACCCAGCAACCGGACTCAAAACCACCTTTGTGCAGCGATTCAGTGGGCCGCGTCTTCTGCCAACAATCCTGGCTGTTGACCACAGTTAGGCTGAAAAAGTCTCAAGGAAGTTTATTCTGTTCCGAACAAACGCAAGCAAACTGCAGTTGGGATCCAGGCTGTACTCCACTTAAGCGAGAAGTGGGCAAGCCAGCAAATGCAGAGTTTGACACACAACACAGTTACGAGGTGCTTAGCCCCGACTGGACGCCGGTGAGGCACCAGGATAGAAGTGTGAACGGCCTACACGTGACGAACAGTGGAGAGATGAAGAATCTGTACCTGCATCCCACGACGGACGAAATTACATGAGGAGCGCAGCCGCGATGTATTCCAGAGTCTACCTCAGAGCATGGAATTTGGAGGATCTGAATTTCCCATTTTTCCCTGAGTTCCGTGGCCACTGTCACTAAGCTTAGATTAAGAAGTCATGATGACTTTTTTATTGTTGTGGGGCTTTTTGTTTGTTGTTTGTTTGTTTTGAGTCACCAATTAACAAATGATATATTTGGAATTTTGTTCTCAAAATAGCTGCTCTGCGATGCCCTAAGCATCCACTTGGCCTGCTCTCATAAAATCTTGCCAGGACAACTCTCAAAGGGCAAAATACTTTCCCTGCATTCACAAACTCTTCTATATGTGCTAATAACAGATGTCTGACAATGATCAGTAAAATACATTTGTCAATATTCTTAATGTCTAATGACATCAGAAAATCTTACTTGAAATACATACGTACCTACTTACATAAGTTAGTCAGTGAACACCCTAGTAAGTCAAGAACTCCACAGTGATTTGGTCACACATGCACAGCTGTGCAGTGAACCTGAAAACCCTGAGGGACCCCTTCCCTGCTGAGAGACTCTGGTGCTTCAGCCATTGTGTGGTCACTGTCCAAGCATATTTTAATGAGCTATACAGGTGTGCCTCCTCCATTAAGAGGAGACCAGGTAAATACAAATGATAGGAAATGGGCAAAGAAGTGTCATGTTGGATGCAAGATGCATAGACTTAAGACAGAATGCAATATTCACAAACTAAAATTCCTTAAGCTACTACTGTGAGAATTATATCTGAGGCCCTGCTAAAGTTTCTGGTATTTTACTATGATTTTACTTTTGAATACATAATATATGATATATTAAGTATGTTAGCACAAATTGCATCCATAAATACTCAACCAACATATTTCCCACCCACCCAGTGATTCAGCTGCTGACCTGATAAGACTTTTCTTACATGTCTTATTCTGTAAGTCTCATAATTCAGCTCGCGGGAGGCTCCTAGAACTGCTGTTGGCTGCTACAAATCCATATTTAGACATAAAATGAGCTGCTGGAAAACAGGCACACACCTCCTGTACATCTCTCAGAATCTTCCACAAAACTCTAAGGCCACTGCAGCCCTCATTCCTGCCAGAATATCTGCACTGTTCTGAGGGCAGGCATCATGGTTTCTGTAGCCTGTCTCTGAGGTATACAGATGGTAAGCACTGGGCAGGACCCCGGGGCTGATCCTTGACTTTTGTTCACCTCTTCTTCCCACCATCCTTCCTGTCCTTCACACTCAGCAAGGCGCTACTCACTGTCATCTGACCAAGGCAAAAATACTCAAGCCTTGGTGAAAACAAACAGGAAATGACATCAAATAAAATAAAATAATCATAGACACTGATATGGGCGGGAACCTTAAAACTCCGATTCAATCTCTGATCTGACTCAGAGCTTTGGTGCCCTCCACACACCCTGCCAAACGGTCATCAACATTTTAAAACACTTGAGTGATGGGAAATTACTCCAGAGTAGCTCTACTTGATGTTTAGATGAGTCTTCCTTGTATCAGCCAGACTATGATGTGTTATATATTCTATTTTGTATGTACGATCACTTATTCTCCTCAATAATGCTGTGAGGAAGATACTAATACCCTGCCCTGCAGCTGAGGAACAGAAGCTTACAGAGGTTAAGTAGCCTGCCCAGAGTCACCCAACAAGCAAGAGATGATGCAAGATTTGAACACAGGTGGTCTGACTCCAGAAGCTCTCTAAATTATGGGTTCTGCATAGCAAAATGATCTCCACCCCCTCTAACTCCCACTCATGGTCCTCGCTCTACCCCCCCAAGGCCAGAGGAGCATCTAATTTCTCTTCTCCGTGACCGCCTTGGCGATTAGCATAGAGGAGGTGCTGGCTCTTCTAGCTGCTATTCACCCGGGTCCTTCAACACGTCTCGTAGGACATGGCTTTTATTTCCCTCCTTCTCCAGGCCCTCTGATCTGACATATTCTACTTAGTCTATGTTCCTCTGAATATGTTACCCAGATCCTAACATAACCATATCCGTGATGTGGTTTGATCAGTGCAGTGTTGAAAGCACGACCACAGTCTGCATTCTAGACAAGTGCCATCCAACACAACTTTCTATGATGATAGATCTATCGTATAGTTGCACTGCCCTACTCGGGAACCACCAGCCATTCTTTGCTATCTAGTGCTTGAAATGTGGATACTAAAACTGAGGAACTAAATTTTTATTTTACTTCATTTAGCTAATATTATTTTTAGTGGGTACATAGTTCTAGATTCTGTATTTTTTAAAAAGATTTTATTTATTTATTTGATGGAGAGAGAAATAGCGAGAGAGAGAGAGCATGAGCAGGGTAGAGAGGGAGGAGCAGTCCAACAGGAGCTTGATCCCGGGACCCCAAGTTCATGACCTGAGCCAAAGGTAGATGCTCAACCAACTGAGTCGCCCAAGCATCCCTAGATTCTATATTTCTAAATCACATCCTGACTCATGTTAAGCTGAATGTTCTCAATAAATATGCCATCCCAGGGGCACCTCTGTGGCTCAGTCAGTTCAGCATCAGTCTCTTGGTTTGGGCTTAGGTTGTGATCTCAGGGTTCTGGGATCAAGCCCCACATCAGGCTCTGCGCTCAGCATGGAGTCTGCTTAAGATTCTTTCCCTCCTCTCTGTGCATGTGCATGCACTCTCTCTCTGTGTCTCTCAAGTAAATAAATAAATCTTTTTTTTTTTTTAATTATGTTATCCTCATCCTTTAATCCTCATGGCTTTGGGGACCTCTGAGTATACTTTACATTTATCTTTGACAGATGTCACTTCATGATCATTCCAGTCTTTTAAAATCATCCCCAATCTGATTTAGTCATTCAGAGTATTTAGGGACTCTCACACCAGTTTGTGTCACCTGCAAGTTGGCTAAGCATACTTGCTACATCTTTAGGAAACACAGCTAATGGTGTGTGAGTAACCAATGTAACTAACACTTACTGAGAGCTCTCTATGTGCTAAGAGCTGTGCTATGCACTCCAGCACTCTATATACATATCCTCATGGACACTCAGGACTGACTGGATCCACTGCCCACACTCACCTGACTAGACTGCTTTCTGCGATGAGGCACATTCACATATATGGGCGCGGACATGCGCGCACGCACACACACACACACACACACACGCAGAACACGAGAAAAGCCCTTCCACATACTGAACATTGTCACTCAATCACAATTATCCTTGCTTCCAAGACTATGATTTTATAATATTTCCATGAATTTCATGAGAGTTCTTGTCAAATCTCTTGTTAAAGCACGTATTCACAATCTGTAAACACTGCCCTGAACTCCATAACAACCTATTAAGAAATATAATGAGTTCAATCTACCTTGATTTTTTTCTTAAACTCATCTTGACTCTGGGAACTATTTAATGGTCATTCCTCATTTAGTAACTCACTCAGTCAAGGACATGTTCCCATATCCATGAAGAAGAATTTAAAACCTGAGACATTAATGAAAATTTTGTTTCAGCTGTCTAGCTTGTCAAACAGCAATAGAGAAATGGATTTAAAGTTTAGAGAAAAAAAACCAGTTCGCAATAAAAAGCAAGACTTCAAGGAGAACGTTTCATTTTAAAGATTTATTTATTTGAGAGAGCAGAGAGAGAGGCAGAGGGAGAGAGAGAATCCTCAAGCAGACCCCCTGCTGAGCATAGATCTAGCCCAATGTGGGCCTCAATTCCAGGGTCCTGAGATCATAGCCTGAACCAAAACCAAGAGCCAGACACTTAATTGGCTGAGCCACTCAGGTGCTCCCAAAGAGAACATTTTTTAAATGAACATATGTCTAATAGGACATTGAGATTTTTTGCCTGTTGCCCCAATTTCAACTAAAGCCCCAAGATGGAGTACAAGTGATAAAGGACTCCATAATCTTGAATCTGGACTGTCTTTGCAGAACTTTCTTAGGATGGCCTCAAATCACCATCAGCAATCTGCCAGTTGCCTGTAGTCTATATTTAAGAAAATCAGAATGATAAAGAAACGACACATTGGTGGGTGAGGATGTCTTGGCAGTTGTCAGACTGCTGTGCCATCTCTCTCCTATCTATCAGAGGTGGTAGTAGAGGACATTAGAGATGGGTAGAGACTCTGTGAAGCATCTGAAGAGGCAGAAAGAAAATCAGAAGAGTATATTGTCATGGAAACTGAGGAAAGAAACAGTTTCAGGGAAAAAGGGGAGTGAGCTGAGTGCTATTGAGATGTTAAGCTAAGAAGTGAAGGCATTGCTCATATTTAGCAAATGGAACACTGGCTTCCTTGATTAGAGCAATTTCCCCAGAATGGTAAGAGTGGAAGTGAGATCACAGTAAGTAACGTGCTAGTGACAGAAAGTCCAGACAATTCTTTGAATTAGGCTGTGAAATGGGATAGAGAGAAAGACTGATCAGTGAAAGTAAATGTAAATTCCAGGGAAGAATGTTTAACATTTTAAATTATCAGTATAAAGCATTCCAGAGAAATCAACCTGCAGTTTTATATGTACTCCATGGAGATCCCACCCTGGAGTGCAGGGAAAGTGATGAGCCTTGAAGAGAGCTGTATGTATGTACACCTAAATGTTTTAGTAATCTTTAAAACAATCTTTAAAAAATCTTTAAAATCTTTCTAAAAATCTTTAGAAATCTTTAAAACAAGGGTCAAAGTTCATTTGTTTAAGTTCTGCTGCATTAACCAAAATAAAAATGAAATAGAAAAGGAACTAAAGGATGACTCAAAGTTTGAAATTCCTGAAATGTCCAATTTATGCAACTTGTAGAAGACTTTATTTTTTTTTTAAGATTTTATTTATTTATTCATAGAGATGCAGAGACACAGGCAGAGGGAGAAGCAGGCTCCACGCAGAGAGCCTGACGTGTGACTCGATCCAGGGTCTCCAGATCACCCCCTGGGCCACAGGCAGCGCTAAACCGCTGCGCCACCAGGGCTGCCCTGTGGAAGACTTTATAAAGTTTTCTGAGAAACCCCGGATTGTTTCAGCTAAACAATTTGCACCTGTGAAATGGTCCCGGGTGAGCCCAGTAAAATAAAATGTTATAATCGCATACACACATGGATATGATCTTTCCATAGGTTATTCATAAAGTCTCAGGTTTCTAAACTGTGCTGTGTAACTAGATAGGACTAAGAACCTTTTAAATGGAAATTTTATATAGTGTCATTTCAGCCAAAAGAAAATAATGAAATTAAGAATACCTATCACTAGGGGGCACCTAGCTGGCTCAGTCTGTGGAGTGTATGACTCTTTTTTTTTTTTTTTTAAGATTATTTATTTATTCATAGAGACACAGAGAGAGAGAGAGAGGCAGAGAGAAGCAGGGACCATGACGTGGGACTCGATCCAGGGTCTCCAGGATCACACCCTAGGCTGCAGGCGGCGCTAAACCCCTGCACCACCGGGGCTGCCCAAGAGTTAGGGTTAGAATGTATGACTCTTGATCTCGGGGTTGAAAGTTTGAGCCCCACATTGGATGTAGATTACTTAAAAATAAATAAAATAAGAATAATGAAAGAATATGCATCACTGTTGGAAGAAGAAGCAGTGGTGTGGGTCCTGCAGGAGGAGAGGGGTCAGAGCACACACGAAAAGTTAACTCTGGCTAAGTGGGAAGCATTTGATTTTGTCTGGTGCTTTAAGCTCTGGGGCTGGTCTAAGGCCTCTCTCCAGTGTGGCTGTCCAGTGTTTATCCCAAAGCATTTCAGTTAGCCAGTTTGAGAACAGGGTCATGCTTTCCAGTTTCTATTCCTGCTTTCACAAGGCCAAACAAATAAATAAACCAAACCTTGAAAAGTCAATAGACAAGGAGATGTGGGAGAATCAGGATCCAGCATCTCTGAGGCAGAGGAAGAAAACAGGTAACAGATACTTCCATTAGAGAGGAGAAGAGCCCACTGTTTAAAGATAAGAAAGAAGGAATAAAGTTACAGATGCTTGGGAGGTTGGTGGCAAGAAGTTGAAGGATTTTTCATTTGTTGACTTGAATATCAACATGAAGTCAAAGGCAAGGTTGACACCTGTGAACGGAGAGCTGGAGGTGTAGTGGGAGGTGTTTGAAGAAAATAGAGAGGAGATTTAAGAAATAAATAAATAAAACCTGCCATGGGATACATGACAGGGGAACTAATGAAAAGATTGTAGAGCTGTTGAGACCTGGACAGAGACTAGGAAGGTGAAATGCCCCCGAATGCATAGGTTTGGGGGGCTCTCCAACAGCTGCCCAGGCCATGTGAGGCTCAGAGGTGCTCCAGGATACAAATGCCAGCCAGGATATAAGGAGTAACTAGGAGAATGTTAGCAAGACAGCAATTGAAGCACTGGGTCATGAAGACTAGGCTGGATCGGAGTACCTGTCACTCCATAAATTCTTGTTCACAGAGAGAGAAGAAAACTAGAAACCTAATAGTTAGCCCTCTTCCCACCAAACATAATTGCCCCACCCTACTGACTCTATGTTGTAAATATCCCTGAATTCTCTCCACTTCCGTGATCTCACCACACAGTCATCAGCATCCACCATCAGCATTTCCCACATCCACCATTGATCACAGCAATGAGAAATCTTTTTCTTAAACACCTAAACTTGCCTTTTCAACTCGCTATCTTCCAGTAATAGGACAAAATGACCAACTCAAAGGGGAAGAGCAAAGGCACTGCTAATTGTTCTCTGGGCCTTTCAAAAGCATGGAGTTGTTCCTTTGGCCACATACATGCAAATCTACAAGAAAGATGATTGACATCAAGGGGAAATAGGTACTATTCAAAAGGCAATGCCCCACAAATGTTAGTATGGCAAACGGAAATCTACAGTGTTACCCAGCATGCTGTTGGCATTGTTGTAAACAAGCAAGTTAAGGGCAAGACTCTAGCCAAGAGAATGAATGTGCATGGTGAGCATACAGAGCCCTCAAAGAGCCAAGATAGCTTCCTGACATACATGATGAGAAGTGTTCAGAAAAAGAAAAAAGCCAAAAAGAAATCTACTTAGATTCAACTGAAGCACCAGCCTGCTCTATCCAGGGAAGCACACTTTATGTGAACCAAAAGAAAGGACCCTAAGCAGTTGGAATCATTCCCTATGAATTTATGAGGCATAGTAAGTGTTCAAAACAAAACCAACAAAAACTTCTGAACTGTAAAGACAAAACAAAACAAAAACAAACCCCTAAACTTACTTTGCTTTTGCCTGCTCAGACTTCTTTAGTGGTGTGTGAGACAGGATCTTAGCTAAAGATCAAGGTACTGCAACCACACAGCCTACAAGATGGTTTTCTTTCTCTCCCCTACAAACCCTCTAACCTGACATGCCTCAGTTAGTAAGTGTCCTCTCAAATATGCTGCCCAAATCCTAGAGAGCATGGGACTAAACATACAAGAATGTTATCAGGGAAAATGCTTCTGAGAGAAAATTAAGGGACAGAGGAAGATAGGAGAACTAGGGGGCCAGAATGCAGTCAGACGTCCAGGGAAGGACAGAGGGGGCGCAGGGTGGGTGGAATGCTCAGATCTCTATGCAGGCTCAGGAAGGTGTAGCATGCTGCAGGGGAGTCATTGGGCTGAAGATGGCCTTTCAGGCCTCCTGTTTAGCTAAATTCTCAAATCCTTAATAAAGTTTCACAGGCCCTATAAAATCTGACCTTCACTCACCATTCCAGCCTTACCCAGCCCTGTTTTTTCTGCTCCAGCTATATCAGACTTCTCTCAAATCCAGGAACACAACACACTACTCTTCCTCAAGGCTTTATACATTCTGTATCCCTTATGGAGAAAGCTCATTCTGATCCCACCCCCACCTTGGCTTATCTATGTTCTTTACTCAGCCTTTGCTTGTGTCCTCATTTAAATACCATCTCCTCAACTCCCCTGCCACTATCCCTCAGACTGGATTATGTGCCTCGTGATGTGCTCCTGAGATGGTTAGTTCTCTGATATAGAATAGGTCAGATGATTAAGCATCTGTCTAGTGTCTGACTTTGCTGCCAGAGGAGGTAGCTGCATGACAGCTGGACCCATCTCTCACTCACCACTGGACCCCAGGGCCAATATATGGCTGATGCTCAAGAGATATGCAATAATCCATCTTGACAGGCTGCTCAGTAAAAGAAGATCATGTAGAAGGTGGCTGCTAGCAAGATCAGGAAAATCACAGTCCTACAGTGCCAGCCACGGTGAAGGTTTAGGGAAAAAAATTAGTAAGCAGCCTAAAGCAGGATTAGAAGAGAAAGTCAAATAAAATGGTTTATTCTGTAAAGGAAAATTAAGGCCAAGATCACACTAACAATGTAAGCATTTTGCTGAACTGAGTGTGAATCTAGGATATAACTATAGGTATCTTTCAAACAACATGGCACCTGAAGGCTGTTCTCAGTCAGGATTAAATTTATCTGTATATAGCAGGGAACCTAAATATGAAGCTCTATCCATCAGGGATCCTAGGGATCCATCAAATAGATGGCACATCCAAAAGGGTTTAACCAGAACAAAATTTAAGGAAGGCACTATTACAGAGGTATGGCAGGATGAAGGAAACCAAAAAGGAATGGGTGAGGGAGCTCCCTGAGGTTAGCAAGAGTGAGAAGCCATTACCACCTCTAGGCTGAAGGGACAGTGGAGCAATAGTGTTACTGGAGCCCATCAGGAGCTGGAGCCAGGGAGAAGAGGCCACTGGGCAGGAGCTCTAGCCACAGAGGAACGAGCCTCTGCTAGAACTGAAACAATGCAAGCAGGGTGGTAACAGAAAAAAATCATCGTTCTCTTCTCCTCATTGATCTGCCAAGTGCCTCAATTGGCCAAACCCAAACAGAAGCCAGCGGGCAAGGGGGCCTCTTAGGGTACAGACCATGGAAGTCAAAAGTGAAGAATGGATCTGGGGGAAAGGGATGCAAATGGAGAATAAGCAATACAACAGCTTATTGATCTCAAATTACAGCAGATCCTGATATAGGTGCCCCATGACCAAGATGCCAGCTCCATGGTCTTCAGCCACCCAGACTCCTTCTAACTTTCTGATCAATTGTCTTTAACAATTGGCTTCCTTCCTTACAGTCATATCATGGTCAAGATGGTTTCTGGTGCTTCTGATAACCATTCTCATTCCAGGAAGGAAGAAGGAGAAAAGAGAGAAGGCTGAAAGAGACTTTCCAGTTGAGTAGGGATTCTCTAGTAGCCAGCCCAAGACCTCCACAGATAGCTCATTCACTCCCCATAGCTGCAAGGGAGCCTGGAAGAGGTATGCAGTACTTTGGCTGGGCATGTTATTCCCAGAAAAAAATCAGGGGCTTTAGTAAAGAAAAGGTAGAATGAATACTAAGTAGACCTTCCTTTAAACAATGATTGAAGAAACATTGCCAGAGATGGACTTCCTGAAAGATGATATGAGTTTTCAGAAGGGAAAAACTTTTTTTTGCCTCATATAACAACTTTATGACCTAATATCTATTTAGGTTTCCACAGGTTCCTGTGATTCATAATCTTTCTAAACCACAGAGACCATTTGCTTTACATCTTCTTACTCACATAGTTCTCAAGGAATATCTGTCAATTAGTGATTGGCTGATTTTCTCAGTTGATGGTAATGAATCATACTTCCAGCTGATGAAAGATTAAAATTCTTCCTTCTTTTGCTCAATACATATTGTGTGCCTACTATGTGCTAAGTACCATTCTAGATGCTGAGATACAGCAGTGAACGAAATAGGAAAAAAAAAATCTGTCTTCATGGAACTTCGCAGACTTTAAATATGCATAGATACATGTCAGTTGGTTCACTTGAAGGAAAATAAAGCTTCAAAGGGAAAAGGAGTGTTAGATAAGAGTTGTGATTTTCTGCAGTCCAAAAGACTTATGAAGACAACATATAAGCACTACCCTACAAGAGGGCATGATTTGCAGGTAACTGAAAGGAAAGTAACTCAGGCAGACAATAGCAACAGGTAGAAGAGGTAGCTCCCTGGGGTACTTGGGTGGCTTAGTCGCTTGAGCATCTTCCTGTGGCTCAGGTCATAATCCTGGGGTCCTGGGATCGAGCCCCATATTGGGCTCCCTGCTCAGCGGGAAGCCTGTGTCTCCTGCTCCCTCTGCCCCTTCCTCCTGCTGTGTTCTGTCTTTCACTCAAATAAATAAAATCTAGAAAGAGAAAGAAGGAAAGAAGAAAGAAAGAAAGAAAGAAAGAAAGAAAGAAAGAAAGAAAGAAGAAAAGAAAGAAAGAAAGAAAGAAAGAAAGAAAGAAAGAAGAAAAGAAAGAAAGAAAGAAGAAAAGAAGAAAGAAAGAAAGAAGAAAGAAAGAAAGAAAGAAAGAAAGAAAGAAAGAAAGAAGAAAGAAAGAAAGAAAGAAAGAAAGAAAGAAAGAAAGAAAGAAAGAAAGAAAGAAAGAAAGAAAAAGAAAGTTTCCTAGGGAACGGATATAGTAGGCAGAATAATAGTTCCCCCAAAGATGTCCAAGTCCTAATCCTCAGAACCTGTGACAATGTTAGATGGCAAAGTTGCTAGTTATCAGACTTTAAAATAGGGAGATTATTCTGGATTCTTGGGTGAGCCCAATGTCCTTAAAAGTGGAAAAGTTGGGGGACGCCTGGGTGGCTCACTGGTGGGGCATCTGCCTTTGGCTTAGGGTGTGATCCCAGGGTCCTGGGATTGAGTCCTACATCAGGCTCCCCATAGGAGCCTGCTTCTCCCTCTACCTCTCTCTCTAGTCTCTCATGAATTAATAAATAAAAGCTTTTTAAAAAAAAAAAAAAGTGGAAGAGCTGGAAAATTATATCTGATGGATACAATGTGAGAAGAACTCAGCTCACCATTGTGGGCTTTGAAAATGAAGGAAGGGGGCCACATGCTGGGGAAAGTGGACAGCCTCTAGAAGCTGGAAGGGCAAGGAAATCAGGTTCTCCTCTGGAACCCCCAGAAAGGAATGCAGCCCAGCCAACTCCTTGATTTTCACTGAGCAAGACCTATGTCAGGCTTCAGACAAACAGAACTATAAGATACTAAAATTGTGTTGTATCACACATGAAACCAACACACATGGAAACACATCAGAAAGTTAGTGGACTAGCAAGGAAACATCACTGAAACAGAGTGGACAAGGGAAGGAGTGGAATACTTGCCCCTAGAGAAATAATTGGGGGCCAGATCATGTCATTTCTTCTTGGCCATTTTAAGGATGTTGACTCCCATTCCAAAGAGGAGAAGGGAAACATTACATAGTTTCCAGCAGGGCTGTTACATTGAAAATACACTGAGAAGGCAGGGCAGATGCAGTAAGATGGGTTAGAAAGCTATCCCAGTAAGCTGAGCAAGACTCAATGACTTCCTCCACACAGTAGCACTGGGCTGTGTGAAATGATTGGATTCTAAACGTATTTTGATGGCTGAGTTGACAAGATTTTCTAAAACACTGGATATAGAATATGAAAAATAAGAGTTAGGCATGATTCCAAGCATTTTTGTCTACGCAGCTAGAGTTGCCAGCAATTGAAATGGGCAGGAATGAAAGAAGAATAGGTGTGGAAGGAAGATCAGGAACTCAGTGTTGGATATGTTAAGCCTAAAATGTCTACTACACATTCTGCTGCATTATGTTAGTGTTCAAAATAATTCACTCCCTTTTCAGTTGACAGAGTACACTTCCTTGTCACATTGACTTTGGTCTTGACCACATGACTTGCTTTGGCCAATAGAATATAAGCACATGTGACATATGCTACATTTAAAGGCATCAAAAATTTCCACCTGCCCTCTTGTTCCTATCCTCTGCTACAAGAAAATAGTTCAAGTCAGATATAGGTAATACCTTTCGCCAGTTTAGGGGTCTGAGAATGAGAAGATAAGGAGAGAAGATTCATCTGTGGAACAAAGAAAATCTGGACCTAACACATAGCCTGGAGCTGAGATGTAGCTGAACTGCAAATCCATGAACAAGAAATAAATGTTTGTCAGTGTAAGCCACTGAAATTTGGGGGTTATGTTCTTTTAAACTAATGCAGTCTAGAGTTTAACGGAGAAATCTAGGTTAATATATACATACAAAGCCATGAGACAGGATGAGATCACCAAGATTATGAGTAGAGATGGAATTAAGAAGAGGGTCAATGGGCACCTGGGTGGCTCAGTGGTTGAGCGTCTGCCTTTGGCTCAGGGCATGATCCTGGGTCCAAGGATTGAGTCCCACATCAGGCTCCTTGCAGGGAGCCTGCTTCTTCCTCTGCCTATGTCTCTGCCTCTCCCTCTATGTCTCATGAATAAAAAAATAAAATTTAAAAAAAGAAGAAGAGGGTCACAGGCTGCACACTGGGGTACTCCATTGTTAAGAGATTAGGGAGATGAAAGGGCACCTGGGCAGCTCTGTCAGTTAAGCATCTGCCTTTGGCTCAGGTCATGATGCCGGAATCCTTGGACTGAGTCCTGCGTCAGGCTCCCTGTTCAATGGGGAGCCTACTTCTCCCTCCTTCTCCCTCTCCCTCTGTTGCTCCCCCTGCTTATGCTGTCTGTCTGTCAAATAAATAAATAAAATCTTTTTTAAAAGGGAGAGACTGGGGAGATGAAGAAGAACCCACTAAATAGGGATTGAGAAGGAGCTAGCGGCAAGATAGGAGGAAAAACTGTAACATGCTGTGTCCTGGAACCGGGAATGATCACTATATTAAATACTATTAACAATTTAAGTATGATGAGGACTGAGAGATGATAGTTTTAGCAGGTGGAGGTCACTGTGAACTTCTCAATAGTTTTAATGGAACAATCAAATGGAAACATCACTCTTTGTGATCATAGTCACCTATGCATTCAATAACTATTTCTTGAGCATCTACTATGTGACAAGCACTATTCTAGATATTTGGTATATACCAATGAAACATACACACACCCTCCCCACTTCTCTCCCTTCAAAATCAAAACAAAACAAAACAAAATAAAACAAAACCAACCCTGTGCCCTCAAGAGGATTAGATTTTAGTGGAGAGAGAGACACATAAACAAGAAGCATAATAAATGACTCAGAAGGTGATAAATGCTATTTAAAAAATAGTGCAGGAAAGGAAAATATCAGGAATTCCTGAGGGGTTGCAATTTAAATAAGGTGGTCAGGGTAGGCTTCATAAAGAAGGTGACATTTGATTTATAGCTTTAAAGAGCGGATTCTCTGATCCAAGACTTTCTCAGGATTTTACTTTCCATGCCCTGTTTACAGCCCTCAGCTGGCATTAAGTAATCGAGTACATGTACAAGACCTGTGAGTGACTCTAAAGTCTATCTAAAATGTAATTAGTTGAATAAATTAACCAAGGGTAAAAAGCCAAGATTCAATCTTCACTTCTTTTGCTGTTACCATTAAAATAATCCAATTAGTACTGTGCTCTATCAGAAACACCAGAGAAAAATTATTTCCTATTAAGCCTGACAGAGGTTCATAGAGCATTACCAAGAACAAAAATCCATCACTATTAGATTATTTAAAACTAAATTAAGTATATGTTTCGAGGCTCATAGAAGAGACTAAACTGAGCGGGGATGTTAAGAGCGCCAGACTTGACACAGACAAGGGCCAAATTAATCTTTTTTTTTTAAGATTTTATTTATTTATTCATGAGAGACAGAATGAGAGAGAGAGAGAGAGAGAGAGAGAGAGAGAGGCAGAGACACAGGCAGAGGGAGAAGCAGGCGCCAAGCAGGGAGCCTGATGTGGGACTCGATCCCAGGTCTCCAGGATCACGCCCTGGGCTGAAGGCTGCACTAAACCGCTGAGCCACCTGGGCTGAAGGGCCAAATTAATCTTGTGTCACATGAGGCAGACAAGGGCCAAATAAGGCCTTTTCTGTTCCTTCTTGGTTCTATGACTGTTCTCCTCAGGCTGTTTGAATGAACCCTACACTCACTCCATAAGCTCCTGATACACCTCTTTCCAAGGATAAGCAAAAATGAATAACAAGTAACAAAATCATTCCACACATTGTATCCAGTTTTAAATCACTTATTGGAATATATAGTAAGTGAGGGGCCCATCATTAGACACTCTTTAAGGTTTTAAGTGGAGAAAAAAGAGCTTTGATGAAAAAGTCTAGTCCGAGCACGATCCAAGAAACTTTCTCTAGTGATGGAAATGTTTTATAATTGGTGCTGTCCAGTATTGTAGCCACTAGTCATGTGGCTATTGAGAACTTGAGATATGGCTAATGCAACTTAGGAAGTGGATTTTTAACTTAAAAATTTGTTCATTTGATTTGAATGGCCACCTGTGGCTAAGTGGCTACTGGACTGGATGACACTGTTCTAGAGGTCTTGATTCTAAGCAGTCTTTCTACTGTTTCCCTTTCTTTCCAGAAAGGAGTTTTAAGGTGCCTTCTACCACTGACATTCCTACTTCTAATTTTTTAACCCTAACTACCTAATCTTAAACATGATCACCTTTTTCCTAAATGTGTAAAGGATGAAGGGACTTTTACCAATGGCCCAGAACAGAAGTAATTTCTTATGATCGAGATAGTTTCTTTACTTTTAAAATTTTGATATTTGATTTTCCAAAAGGAATCCCCAAAGGAGCAGACATCAAAAATACAAAACATGATATAATGCATAGTATACTAGGTGAAAAGAAAAATTGTCTGAATTCTCCCACAGGTAGCTCATTTATGTCCCTGACATGTAGAATTGCCAGTATATTCACTTAACATTTAACAGATAGCTAGTGGGTAAGACCCTGTACTGACATTATAAATACAAGATGTCAAGAACATAGGAGAGCAAAATCAATGACTCGATATGGAATTCCATCATATAGTTACTACAGCACAACAGCCTTACCAAGTTCTCTGTACCCCCACGATGGAGCAACTTCATGCCAACACATCATCCTTGGTAAATGCTAACATTGCAATTGGTCAAAGCTGTTTTCATCTGGCCCTGCCCTCCTCACCACACTCCTACACCACCCCACCACCAGCTGCAAAGACACTATTGCCTTTGAAGAGCTGAAAGCTTTCTTCCTTGACCCATATTAGAAATGTGACCTGGGAGTGTATATATTCAAAATGAGCACATCTCCATGAGCCATGAACTCCATTTACTTCATGACCTTTCAGATTTCCTTTCTTTGAGGTATAATAATAAATTTTGAAATCTTCAGACTCATATTTAGTATCTTGTTAACTGAAATTATGTGTAAACCAAGAAAACTAAAAGTACTAAAGTACTTGTTCCAACCTCAAAATAGAAGCGGTCCTAATGACAAAAAATTTCAACTTGATCATTTTAAGAAGAAACATTCTTCTTCTTAGATAAAATCATCTCTTTTGAATTTTAAAACTTAGCAATTTTGAATAAGCTTTCTCACATAGCTTAAATAATTTGCTAGAGATATTTTCTTAAAACTTTCAACTAATGCAAATTTAAATATGCACATCAACTTTAAGAGAAATCATATAAAGTTTTTAGCAACAGAAACAGAATATGCCTGTCACCTCTTCTGCAATATTTTTACCCCAAAAGCTATAATAAAGCATTAGTACTTCTTACACTAGGCATCATATAAATGCTTAATGTTTAAAAAAAAAATCCCAATTCTAAAAGAATAAGAACAGCCCATATCCTGCCTACCCAGATACCAGATTAAAGGCATCTGGAAAATGATTGAGATTCCAACACAATTCTTCAAGAAGCTCTTGCTTCTCTGCACACAACATGCTGCATATGCATTAATAAACCTGACAAAAATGTAAATGACAGATATGCCAGGAGTGAAATTCCTTTCAGACTTTTTTCAGTCTAATAAAAATCTTAACCTAAAAACGCAAATCTTATAAGTCAAATGCTCTGTTAGAATTTCAATTAGTTCTTTTAAAAAGGATCTACATTTAAGCTTTCATTTCAATGTTAGGGTAATATCACCAATGAGCAGTCATTCTCAGCAAGAACTATTTTAGGTGTACATAACCTCAAGGAGCTTGTCCTCTCTCATGGAATGATGACACTTCAAAAGTAGAATTCAGTAAGAGTTTTTAAAAGATTTTCACAGCTAGGGATCCCTGAGTGGCGCAGCGGTTTAGCGCCTGCCTTTGGCCCAGGGCGCGATCCTGGAGAACAGGGATCGAATCCCACGTCGGGCTCCTGGTGCATGGAGCCTGCTTCTCCCTCTGCCTATGTCTCTGCCTCTCTCTCTCTCTCTCTCTGTGACTATCATAAATAAATAAAAATTAAAAAAAAAAGATTTTCACAGCTATTGAAGAATAGCAGAAGCATGTGCACATAGTACATGCTCAGTAAACAGTGTATCTCAATAAAAGTTGAATTAGATAGCATTTAGCATGTCAAGGTTGACAGGTGAAAGTAACACAGTCACAGCTATTTAAAACCAGGGATCAAAGGCATCTGGGATAGATGCTACTGTTTTAAAGTAGAATTGGGCACCTGGGTGGCTCAGTCAGTTAAGCATCCAACTCTTGATTTTGGCTCAGGTCATGATCTCAGGGTTGCAAGATCAAGCCCTACACCAGAATCTGCCTGCCCCTCTTCCTCTGCTCCTCCCACCCCTAGCCCCCTGTTTGCGCTCTCACTCATGTGCTTTCTCAAATAAATACGCAAATAAACATCTTCAAAGTAGAATTAAATGGAATATCACTGACTTGCTCATTTTAATAATGTCTCATGTCTATTTCTCATTGAAGAGCTTATAAATTAATTTAGCCTATTAATTCATTAAATCTCACTCTAAGAACATTAGAAAGTTGGTATTTGTATTTGCTTTAAAGATTTTATTTATATATTCATGAGAGACACAGAGAGGCAGAGACATAGGCAGGGGGAGAAGCAGGCTCCCTGAAGGGAGCCCAATGTGAGACTCGATCCCAGGACCTCAGGCTCAAGCCCTGAGCCAAAGGCTGATGCTCAACCACTGAGCCACCCAGCTGCCTTGGTATTTGTATTTTCATGCTATAACAGAAAGCAGATGTTAAAGCATGCTGTAACAGAAAGATTAAGTGATTTGCCTGAGTGTAAGAGGCACAATATAAACCGGAGCCTCCTGCCTCTGAAACCAGTAGCACTGCTGCCAGGCACGGCCCTGTTGGCTGAGCGAGTTCAGATGCCCACTGGGGGGTTAATGACCCTCCAGCATTTCAACAGACATATCTTGCAACCTAGATAGAACACCCAAGCTGGATGGGGCCAGTAGAAGCAAACCTCCAACACCAAAGGGCATTGTCCTGACTAGCAAAGAATGATCATAATCTGTTTCTATCACATTCCAAGCAAGTGTTATCATTTGCAAGTGGCATTCACTGCACTAAGTCATGAGTGTGGATGCCATCCTTCATGGGCATGCTTCAAGTGAAGATATTATCACTATAACAAAACAGATGGCCAGCTCTTTGTTTTCACCACCAAGGGGAAGAAATGAACTGTTTTCCAGCCCAAGAAGTAGGTTTTGGAGCGTAGGTCTCAGTTTGAAGCTAAACCCAAGTGGAGAAAAACAAATACGGCTTTCACAAAATTTCTAACCCACCTTCCTAAATCAGATTTCATGTTTATTCATCCCACAACCTTCTCAACTGCCTTCTTACCTTGCTGCCTTGCTTCACACGCCCACTGATTTTAAAATGTTCACAGCTATTGAAAGCGACCATCCTTCTGAACTAGGAAGACTGCTCTCGAAGCTCTTTTAGGAGTGACATAAGGTCTGCAATTCCTCCATAGTATCAGAGAACACCCTAGGTTTTCAAGAACCCCTCTGTAAGAAGCCTCCAGAGAGCCTTCTTTAGGGTTACCCACTTTTGGTGACACACCAAGACCTTCAGCCCTGTATGCTGATGTGTTGAACCACGTTCTTCACCTATAAAATAAACAGAGTGAGTCAGATAATCTCTGAGTCTTTCCTGCCCTGCCATTATAAGAATGCTTTCTGAAATAACACACATAACCATAATAAGGCACATTTTCAGCACTTACTACATGCCAGGGATTGCAGAGAGCCCTTTATTTACACTGTTTCACTTAACTCTTAGTAATACCCTTGTTTCAGGTAGGGACTCTTAATATTTACAGGTGAAGAAAGTAAGCATCGAGAGCTTCAGCTCTCAACGGACATTTGCTTAGTCAATCCAACAAATGCATGACTCTACATCACTCTAACTCATGTCATAAAGCTGCACTGTGATGAACGCTTGTGGCTGGTAGGCTCTCTGCCTACAGTTTCCCTCCCCACTACACAGTTGTGTGCTAACCAAGGGTTAGTCCATGTTTGTTCCCGATCTTGTTCATGCCAGTTATATTTGTCACTGCAATAATGTAATTTAATACAAATACCTACCAATCACGCATAATTATAAAAAGAAAATACTGTTTCAATAACTCAGTAGGATGTTTGGAAATAAGGCAATTCTCTCACACACATACACAAAAATATTGTTGAACTAAATGTCAGAATAAAACACTTAAATATTAGAGGACAGAAATCCCAAAAGGGTAAAGAGTTATTATATTTATGGTTTCTCCTGTGTCTTTAAGTTCTTGTTCCATTTTAAAGAAAACTCAACAGGAAGTACTCTTAGAGAATGCACCACAAAAGATATTGCAGCAAAGGCAGCAAGATGCCACAACTGCACCATTGTGCAGGAACCACACACTAAAACAAAAGAACAGAATCTGTCATGAATGAGTATTCCTGATTTTAATTTAAATAAAATGTTTATGGTATAGGGCATCCCTTGGTGGGGGGGGAATCTCTCTGCTTTATGAAGGTATAATTAACATAAAATAATGCACACATTTAAAGTACACAAGTTTTAACAAATGTATACACCTATGAAATCATCATCACAATCAAGATTATGTACATATCAGTAGCCCCCAAAGGTTTCCTCCCACCCCTTTGTCACCATTTTCTCTCTCTCCTCTCCAATAATAACTCTCTGCCCAGCCCCAGGCAACTACTGACAGCACACTATAGATTTATTTGCATTTTAGCAAGTTTTATATAAATGGAATCATAAGGTATGTACTCTTGTTTTCCTCTGGTTTCTTCCCTTCAGTGTAATCTGAGATTCACCCATGTTGTTGCATATTATCAATAGTTTGCTCCTTTTTACTGCCGAGTTATATTCTATTGTATACATATCCCACATTTTGTTCACCCAGTCTCCTGCTGATGGACATTTGGTTTGTTTCTGTTTTGTGGCTATTACAAATAAAGCTGCTATAAACACTCAAGAACGAGTCTTCCTATGGACATGCTTTCATTTCTCTTGGGTATATCCACAGAGTAGAATGGCGGGGACACAGAATAAGCACAATTAACTTTTTAGGAAACTGCCAGATGGTTCACCATCAGCAGCAAATGTGAGTTTGATACCTCACAACTTGGCCGCAATTGGTATTCTGTCTATAATCATAGTCATTCCAATGGGTGCGTAGTGATATTTCATTGTGGTTTTAATTGGCATTACCCTAATGATTATGTTGAATGTCTTATTATGTGTTCATTTACCATTCTTATTTTTTTAGCAAAGTGTTCAATTATTTTGCCTTTTTTTTGTTGTTTATTTGTTTTACTATATTTTGGGAGTTCTTCATAGATTCTGGACACAAGTCCTTTTCTTCCGGTCTATGGTTCATCTTCATTCTCACCAGTAACTTTGAGAAGTTCTTAATTTTACTAAAATCCTACTCATTCATCTTCAGATTTTTAGATTTTCTTTTCATCATAACTGTACTCTTTATCCCTATCACCCATTTCACCCATCTCCCCACCCACCTCCTCTCTGAACCATGAGTTTGTTATCTGCAGTTAAAAATCTGTTTCTTGGGGATGCCTGGGTGGGTCCGTGGTTGAGCATCTGCCTTTGGCTTGGGGCATGATCCCAGCTTCCTGGGATCGAGTCCCACATTGGGCTTCCCACATTGGGCTCCCCGCAGGGAGCCTGTTTCTCCCTCTTGCCCTGTCTCTGCCTCTGTGTCTCTCATGAACAAATAAATAAAATCTTAAAAAAAGAAAAAAAGTCTGTTTCTTGGTCTGTTTGCTTGTCCGGTTTCTTAAATCCTACATTGGCGTGAAATCATGTGGTATTTGCCTTTCTCTAACTTATTTCACTTAGCATTATACTCTTAGGTCTACCCATGTTGTTGCAAATGGCAAGATCTATTTTTATGGCTGAATAATATGCCGTTTTGTGTGTGTGTATACCCACACACCGTATCTTTATCCACTCATCTTTTGATGGACACTTGGGCTGCCTCCATAGTCTGGCTATTATAAATAATGCTACAATAAACATAGGGGTGCATGCATCACTCTCAACTAGTGCTTTTGTATTTTGGGGATAAATAGTAGTGCAATTACTGGATCATAGGTCAGTTCTATTTTTATTTTTTGAAGAACCCCCATACTGTTTTCCAGTGGTTGTACTAGTTTGCATTCCCACCAACAGTGCATGAAGGTTCCTTTTTCTCCATATCCTTGCCAACATTTGTTGTTTGTGTTGATTTTAGCAATTCTGACAGGTATGAAGTGATATCTCATTGTAGTTTTGGTTTGCATTTCCCTGATGACTGATGTTGAACACTTTTTCATGTATGTGCTGGTCATCTGTAAGTCTTTTTTGGAGAAATGTCCATTCATGTCTTCTGCCCATTTTTTAATTGGGTTATTTGGTTTTGGGGTGTTAAGTTGTATCAGTTCTTTATGCTTTGGATATTAGCCCTTTATCAGATATGTCATTTGCAAATATCCTCTCCCATTCCATATGCTGCCTTTTAGCCTTATTTTTTCCTTCGCTGTGCAGAAGCTTTTTACAGATTTTACACTTAGATCTATTATCCACTCTGAGTTTTTTTTTAAATATAGTGTGAGTATAGATCCAGGTTTAGTTGTTTTTTGCATATGGATAGCAAATTGTTCCAGCATCATGTGTTTCACTGCCCTTTCTTCACCAAATTCTCTTTACACCTTTATTAAAAATCAATTGGCCACATATGTAAGTATGGGTCTACTGTATTCCTCTAGTGATCAACTAACTTGTCTATCCCTACGCCAATTGTAGGGATCTCTTTTTTTTTTTTTATAAATTTTTATTTATTTATGATAGTCACACAGAGAGAGAGAGGCAGAGACACAGGCAGAGGGAGAAGCAGGCTCCATGCACCGGGAGCCCGACGTGGGATTCGATCCTGGGTCTTCAGGATCGCGCCCCGAGCCAAAGGCAGGCGCCAAACCGCTGCGCCACCCAGGGATCCCGGGATCTCTTTTTTAAACTAACTTTTCAAATGTGTTAACTAATTCATGTCTGGGTTGGTCAGGGAGCTTTTACCATTATTCCAGTGGTTAAGAAACTTGATACAACAGGACAGGCAGGAGAAAGGACAAGGTAGAAAAGACAGATGGACAGGTATGAAAAAGATAAGGCAAAAGTATCACAGCAGAGGGGAAGAAAAAGATTAGAAAAAGTAGACACTTCTAAAAAACGTCATTTTCCAAACTCTGCCATCGCCAAAGACCACCCCCACCTAACTTGACCTTATCCTGTTCTGAAAGATTATGTCTGTAAAATAAACAGCACTTAATAGGTAGTAATTCATTTGTTTTCTCATATATTATTCATCAGAGACATATGCTACTGCCAGTGTTTCTGATGAGATAACCAAGGTTGCAACAAGTCCTGCCAAAAATAAATTGATCTTTGAGATATTCTGTGCAATCTCTTGGTTGGGCCATGTTACATCCCCATTAAGCTTTTTGAAATATTCACAGTAGTCCCCAGAACTGCCACCATTTTGCTCCTTTGCCCACTCTTTTTTAGAGCCAGGGGGTTCTGGAGCCTCAAACTCTAGCCTAGGGGCTTCACTTTAGCTTTACTTTTTTATCAACCACAACAGAGCTTCAGAAAAATGTGTGATTTGAAAAAAAGAAAAATGTGTGAAGTTAATGTGATGAAAACAAGTATAAGGAAGGCACCGATTGCCCACACATGGTTTTACAGTAATTTGGAGTATTGCTAATTACTACTTCAAGATATAGCCCCTATACCATCAAAAATCTTAAGTCTCTGAAACAAATATATAACCAGCATTTCTAACCCCAAAGGCTGTGTGGAATACAAATAAAGTGCTCAGGTTTAGCAACTCAGAAAAGTCTGAGATATCAGAGCTTCAGACAAAATAGTGAGAAGCTGAAAATGAAACACAGCAAGACAAACTGAAAATTTAGAAAAGAGGAAAACCCTGCCCAAATTGCAGAGACCAAGGCTACCAAATCCAACAGCAGGGCATGTTTGAATCAAAACATAACTGAAAATCAGCTCACAAAGCGAATAAAATGATGGATTCTTAGTGTAGACTATTGAAGTGTCACCTTCCTCTCTCAAGCAACGCTGAACAAAAGGGAACAAATGTCAATAAATTAATGCATGAAAAATGAGGAAAGACACAATTACTGATTTCAAATACTGTTTTTCCCTTTTATAAATATGTTCCTGCTTATTTTTTTTCTTCTAAAAATAGGGGATGCTTTCAAATGTACTTGTCACCCGGGGATCCCTGGGTGGCGCAGCGGTTTAGCGCCTGCCTTTGGCTCGGGGCGCGATCCTGAAGACCCGGGATCGAATCCCACGTCGGGCTCTCGGTGCATGGAGCCTGCTTCTCTCTCTGCCTATGTCTCTGCCAATCTCTCTCTGTGTGTGACTATCATAAATAAATAAAAATTAAAAAAAAATGTACTTGTCACCCTTATACAGGAATCAGTGGAGCTTCTCAGAATTATTTCCATTTTTGAACCTGTGCAGCCAAAGCAAGGGCTACTATACCTTTTAAATCTGCCTTCTTACAATGAAGAAAGCAAACCCAAAGTTATCTCTCACCTGAAAACAAAATACCCATTTGTTGATCTTATCTGGAGGATTGAGAGGAAACCCAGGCTTACTACTCTCAGCTATTAACCATGTCAATTTATTATATAGATTTAAATTCTCAGGGTCTCTGTTTCTCTCTAAAATAAATACAACAGTCAATGCAATTTAACATGCACTACTGTGAATACAACTGAAAACATAGCCCTTGCTCTAAATTCTGGTATCTCTAAATTCTAGACTTTTATGTTTATGAGTTCTTTACTTTTAGGTTTGTGAGAAATTTAGCTAGATAGTTCTAAACTTGATTTTAAGATATGACCTAAACTATCAATCACGTGTATCAGAACCACTTGGCATGGTATCCATCACCAGGAAATGATGCAATGGTGGCCAATTCCATTTGCTGAACACCAACAAATGTAAACAGTGTCGTTCTACTGAACTCCATAAAACAAAGTGCTTTGTTAATTTTCATTTTGCTGTCCCTGAGGCATAGCAATACCAGATTGAGCTTGTATGAAGTCATTACCACAAAACTAGAGGCCATCATTAGAAGAAAAATATTCCCTAAAAACAAAAAACAAACAAACAAAAAAAAAACTACTTAAAATAATTTGTAACTATCTTCAAAGATATTTCATATTCATTAAATAGGACTTATCCCAACTATGGCCAGCTAACGAAACATGAAAAGAATACAAGCTCAAAGCCAGCTTTTTTCTTCCAAAATCTAACTCTTTACTAGAGAAATAGCCTGCATAATTAGCAATCTAACTGCTGCTAAATTTGAGTGAAAACAATATAAGCCAGATTTAAAGAAACTGGAAACCACTACAAACAAGATTCTTCTCCCATTAAACTTAATTCTTATCAATCACTGCTTAACTTTGTTTCTTCTTTCAGCTCTGTCACAGTAAGAAGTGTATTTTTCTTACAACTGCAAAGGAATTTTGTTGACATATATTACATCAGCAGAACCCACAATATCCCATGTCCTTAAGCCTTTAAATAAAATAAATTTATGCATAAGATGTCTGTAGTAAGTAAGTGGGAAGTCAGGCCTTTGAATCCACTGGTAGACTAGAGACACTTCCCTCACTCACATTTCCACATCTTATCCTATTCTAATGTTTTTTGTGGATTTCAATCCACTAGCTGAGAATGATATTTGAAATGAAAGGAACAACGAGATTTAAAAGATAAAACATACCTGACCACAGTGCATAAAGTCACAATAGGTTTAATTACAACTCAGTTTTCATTTCTTACAATGAAGAAGCATATGATCAAGTCTTTTCATTATGAAAATTGTTACAGGCCTCAGAACCACAGAAAAATCTGTAGAATAGGACCATTTACCCATTCAATAGAATTCTCTATAACCAGAACAATAATTTTGGACTATCCATATGGGACCAATCTACTAGTACAGCAACACTTATTTTATTGTGAAGGTAGGCTGCATGCAACACATCACCATCAAACAGCATATAACGTCCACAGTTCTTGTGAACTGCAGTAGTGACTGTGACCTTGAGCAGTGATCAAACCCCAGAAAGTCTTCCCTGTCTTTTCTGATCAAACAACCCCAAGCTCTGAAACCTTGAAGCTCAAACAAAAAATTAAGTGACACACTGAAGAGAGTACAATATTAGTTTCTGAAATTTTATTATTTTTAATACATACATTTCACAAACAGAAACCTTCAAACACCACACACAATTCCATAACCAAATGTTTCAGTTTTATCAACATTCTTTAACTATTTACACTGTCTTCCCTCAACAAAAGTGCAATCCAAGACATCTTGACAAGAAATCTTTAGGACAGGAATATATTTTTGAGCTGGTTTTAATGACGCCCATCCATGACATTTTCTTTCAATTACCTGCAAGAATAACAAAGTCAACAGGACATAGAAATGAGCTGGGTTAGGCAGCATCCTATTAAAGGAACCAAAACACTGAACAGATGCACTTTCTCCTCAAGTCCTCCTCAAAAGTCCAACTAAAACTGTTTAAGAGCTGCAAACGGGAGACCAAAGAGGAAAAGCCAAGTGGAGGTCCTGACCTGAGCACAGAAAAACAGACTGTAGGTTAAGGGTTGGTCTTACAGGACAAAACAGATTTCAGCAAATTAGTTTTCAGGGTCTAATAAGTTATGCATCACCCTAAATATTAGTATTTAAACACCTAATAATATTCTTTCCTGATGAGCTAACGTCCCCTCAAAAGATATGAAAATACTTTTTACTCTGAAAATAAATTTCCTTTGCAAAAACTGGAAATTAGGACTAGGGAGAGCTCTTTCTCACTTAGAATAATACACTCCACTCCTCAATTTCACGGCCAACGTCTATCTTTTATTCAAGCAGTTGATAAACTCGGTGTATCACTTGCTTCAGATGCAACAAGAAGAGAGTAGAGAACTGAGTCAGCCTGAAGAGGAAATGATAAAGCCATCAGAAATGGTTTCTCACTGAACTCAAGCAGGTAAAACTTTATTTGTTCCAGGTACAGAACTCTTAAAAATAAATGATAGGAAAAAAAAAGTTAGAACAGATGAAAAATCACTTTGAAATTATTAAACACTTCTGAGTGGTTCATTTTATTGAACACTATTTATCAGAAACACAGAAAATGGATCTCTTGGGTGATGATATCCTTTAATATCCAAACCATAATAAAAGTAGTCATTTTTTTTTTGACATGCTCCAATTTCCACCAAGGTCTTCAGAGCAAGGTACTTTGATAAAGTGTGGTGAAAATACTCAGGTCAGCAGATTTCCAAACTAAGATTTATTCTCCACACTATTGCATATTCATTATATTTTATTCTCAAATAAGCCAGATTTTCTACTTTAGCTGAGAATGTGATGCTTTAAAGGCAAACAATACCCTCAGATGATAACTCTGCCTCTCCTTTTACAGAACTACAGCATCCACAGAATCCTAACTTTCTTGTCCAAAGAAAGGCCAAAAGCAAACTTTATCTAATTACAGGATAAATCTTCTCCTCCTTATTTTTCAGAGAGTAGAAACCAAAAGGAGGAGAAAATACAGTATGCATCAGATAACACATTCACAGCAGTTTTAGGCCAAGGGGCTTGTGAATGGGATCTATACATAAACTCTAAGATCCAGAACATCAATAATAAGCAATAATAGGGATAAAATCTTAAGTGGATTAAGAAATAGCATTAGAAATATTTTACTATCCGTTGGAAATTCAGAACTGAAATCCAAATATTACTCTCAGGACATGAGAAACTTACCAATTTTTATACTTGGTACATGAGAGAATCAATGGGGAACCAGTTAATTCACAAATGCAGCTTTGTGTATTAAGGACAAATTTGCAAGGGCTATGTCCTACAGATCTTTGCAGTTGCATTGAATACTGTCAGAGCAATATCGATTTGTGGCTTCGCAGAGGCATTGAGCATTTCGCCCCACTGTGAAATATTTTTCAGACCATCAAACACCAAACTAGATGCAGTAAACCGAAGTATAATCATCCAAACTGAAAGATAAGAATTAGTCGATATACTGATTCTTCAATGCTCTCGTTTCAAACAAAACATCAAATATTTCATACAGTAGAACTGAAACTTGCTTGCAGTAATACCTAAACACTTCTGAGAGGAAAAACAGCTGTTTTTCTGAGGGAAAAAAAAATGGCATAAACCAAATGAGTCATACAAACTGTTCATATAACCCCAAATTTGGCTATCCATAAAAGACTGTATTTTCAGCATTTTACTAGCATATGTGTGTAAGACTTGAAATTATCAAATGCACTTATAAGAAGTCATATTCCAATTCCAATTCTATGACGATATGGGATGTCAGTCTATTTAAATCCTCAAGCTCTAATTAACAAAAGGCTGGTTTTTGGAAAGCCCAATGCTCTGATTAATCAAGTTATTTAAATTATCATCTTTTTTCACTACTGGTTAAGTATCATGGAGAGCTTCAGAACGATCTATTTTCAAACATAACGTTAACACATTACAATCAGTGGTTTTGAAAAATGAAACACACTTTAAAGTAAAATATTAAAATTATCATCTTCCTCACATCCTCACAAGCAATTTTTTCCTTTCTTTCTTAAAGTCAAACCTATGATTTGGAAAACAGCATCAAATGGGTAAAATGTGGCCATAACAATTTTGTGGAAGACAAAGCATGGTAATGATGGTTCTGAAACCACCAGTTAGGGTCTATGGCTGTGGGACTGACCTGTGAGAAGGATGTGACATCAAACAGCACTTCGACAGCGCAGCCGACATACAACCATACTACCCAAACCAGGTCATTCGTGGATTCTCCTTATGAGCTCATTTGACCAACTTCAAGGACACAATTCCAAGGACAGGATTCTGCGTGTTCTTGGCCCCTGGAGTCAGTATGCATCACTTCCAAATTCATTTAGCATATTCTCTCTGTTACAGGTCACTTTACCTACAAATATCCGTTAACACCATTCGTTTTCTTATGTCTTATGATTTGGATATATTTTCAGTAGGAAAACTGCCTGCTAAATCACAACAGTGATAGAAGGAGCACTCATGTCCACTTTGAACGATCTGTGAGTCAGTGTGCACAGCTGAACACAGAACCCAGGCGACTACTACGCTGTCAGATCCCCAGGCACAGACTTACATTCACACGTCACGGGGTTTTCCCAGGGCCCAGAGAAGATCTGAAAGTGGGTCTTTGGACAGTTAACATTTTAATAAGACTTTCCTTCCAACTCCTACTATGCTTTTAGTTCCTAACCACAGAATCCCTTTGCTAGTTAAGTTCACCCTATCCTCCCCACCACACCTAATGACAGTGAACCGCTACCCCAGAACCATCTGTTTGGGCTCTCATAGGGACCACAGACTAACACTCAGGAGTTGAGAGAGGGCAAGGGGCCAACCCCATGTTAGTGGCACACATACGCAAAGGAACCCTCCTTTAAATTAGAAAAGAAGGTAATGTCACAGAATGTTTCCCTATAAAAGATATGTAATAAAGAAATAAAGTCAATAAAATAGCTATTACTAAAGCAAAGCTTTCATCAATAAGCTTCAAGAACTTTGAAGGAGGAAAATGGCTTCACGAAATGGTAGTCCAGGTTCCCACAGTGCGGACACTGCTGGACGTTGCTGTACTCGGAGAAGTACTGCATCCCAATCCGCACGTCTATCACAGGCTTCCCGCAGTGCTTACAGTTCAGGCGGGCCTGGGGGGAGGGGGAAAACACAGATGCGTGAGCCACCATGCCCTCCTGCCTCAAGACACTGTCAAGGTCACCTAAGCCAAAGTGCAACACTATTATGCCTGAGAAGCCCACCAAGAGTTTGGCGAAGCATCCCTCTTATGATGGAAGGCAAGGTATGCAGAGCAAAAGATATGTATATTCAAATATTCACCATCAATCTGACAGATTGACTCCTGATTTCTCTCTGGATAGGCAGCCCTGTTAGCAGTTGCATCTACTGGTAGGAAGAAAATTCTAAACTCGCACTGCCTGAACTTCTCCACTGAAGTTCCCCTAACAATAGGACACCCTTTCCCTGTGGGGTTATAAGGAGTGGCTGATGCTGACTTCCCTCATTCAAAGCCTCATGAAACTTCATGGAATGTGTTGAATTTATTTTAAAAATTCATATATATTTCTCATTCCACTCCTTACTACACTTTTCTTTGATGTAAAAATAAAATTTCCTGAAAATACTCCAGCAAAATTAACAATCCACGAAGAAGTGCTCTGTCTATCCTGAGGCTTCTGGAAACCACCACACACCAGATCTTCATTCATGCCTGGGTCTCTAAGAGTACATTCAAAAGGTTCCAAGAACTTAAATGAATAATCAGAAATGATAAATACAACAGACTCTCAATTTAGAATTCATTGTAATAACGTAATAAAAATTATAATCTCGTTTTGTCCTCAATACACTCATGGGTGGTATGTGGTAGTAGATGAATTTTTGATGAAGAAACAGGCACATAGTGATAGATGGCCAAGACCATGTAGATAGGAAGCAGAAAGGCTGAGAATTGAACCAAAGTAGCTATTCCAAGGTCTACATTCTTAGCCATGACATGGACGACCTTTCTGGAGCTAAGATAAATTCCCTTTCAGCTGACTAATCGCTTTGAACAACAAAAGCGGGATTCTGGGCCAACCTCTCTCTTCAGTCTGTTATTCCTTTCAAATAATTAACCATTAGCTTATTTTTGGCTAAAAGTCTTATTAGAAGACTTCTCTTGATTCCTTAGTAGCATCTAACACTTGTACCTTCATAGCGGGTTGAACAATATGGTTCAGCTGTTCAAGCTGACCCTTGAACAACATGGGTTGCACTGCATGGGTCCACTTATAAGCATTTTTTTTTTAAATAAATACAGTAATACAATACTACAAATTTATTTTCCTTACTATTTTCTTAATAATGTTTTCTTTCCTCTACCTTACTTTATTGTAAGAATACAGTATTAACAAAATAGATTAATCAACTATGTTATCGTAAGCCTTCTGGTCAATAGTAGGCTACTAGTAGTTAAGTGTCAAGTGTTAAGGAGTCAAAAGTTATATGCAGATTTTCGACTGCATGGGGGACAGGGCCCCTAACCCCCATGTTGTTCAAGAGCGAACTGTAGTTGACTGACATTTTTCTAAAAGCCAAAGAGTAATTAAACATGTTTTCCATTTTAATTGGAGGCCCAAAAACAAAGGCCTGGGCTTACATTGTTTTAAGGAAGAAATACATGAGTACCAACAGGTTAGCTATGGCAGGATGCCATTCTACTTTCCTCCTTAAAGATAAGGAAATAAACTCGCTGCCTTTCAGTGGTATAGTATAAAGAACAGTAGACTGGGAACTATAGGTTTTAGCATGGCTGTGACACATTTGTAAAGACTTGGGTAAAAAGACCTCCACTATGTGTGGAAAACAAGGAGGCTGAACTAGCTCTCCCAGGTCCTTTCTAGCACCAACAAATGGCCCCAAATTCTTTCACTTCCTTAGTTCTTTTAAAAGAGAACCCTCTCTTGTGTGTGTAAAGAGAGAGGAACCACTTCCTTCTGTTTCTCTCGTCTCAAGACCTGGCACTGCAGCAGTGAGCATTACAAAATCCTACAGCACATACTAAATGACTGAGATCCATTTCCAAGGCTGATGGAATTTTAAAATGGAAATGTGGTCAATATATTAGAATAGCAGAAAAGTAGTCAGTCCTATCTGGAGTCAAATGAAAGGCTATGGATGGCCATTTGGGTCTCTCATGGCCATACGTCTCTTTGAGAACACTAGTAGAGACAAAGTAGAGTTGAAATACTCACTCCACCAAACTTTTCACTCAGCCGACAGTTTTTCACAGGATATTCTTCTTAAAAAAATCAAACCATAGTCTAAAGATACAAAGCTATGTAGTAATTAATAAAGGTGTTTATCAGTTATTTCTATTAAAAGCCAACTCGGTGACCAAAGAGCAAAGGAAAATTCTTTCCTATCTGTGAATATTAAGGAATGACAAGGCTTTCTCTTCCCTTTCTCTTTCCCTAAATGAACCCAATGTACTTTCAAGGATTTTGTTTTGTCTCTGGTGTTTCCATGGACTTATTTAATGTGTTTTTACAGGCTATTACTTCCCTTTTTTTCTGGTGACCCCTAAGTTTTGGAAAATGCTTCCTCTTAGCAGTACTTTAAGGATTACAGATCTTTCAACCTCCAATACCACGCAGGCAGGCAGTTCTTGGGTAACTGTGCTATCCCACAGAAAGGGAACAAAAAGAAAATCATGTCTATTAAAGAAAGTAAAACCTCCTTCTTCCTTTTAAATAATAACTTTTTCTTACTAGAACCGAGGTATGTGTTAATCATACAAACCATAAAAAATTACAAGCAAAAAAGGAACCACTTAGCATCCCACCATCCAGAGACAACCTTTGGGTTACAGGTTACTAGATCCCTTTCCATAGTCACTTTTCATACTATTAGGCTATTTTATAAATCACCTTTTTCACTTAATACACTAAAAATATTTCCCATTAATTGTACATGATTCTACAATGTCTCCTCTTAATGGCTGCACAGTATTCCAGCAATTGCTTCATCACACTGTGCTAGGTCAGCCGTCAGTCCTGGACTTTGTGTGAGATTTAGGACTGCTCACTACCTTCCTCACCCTCTCCCTATTTAACTACATTCACCAGGAGACAGAAGCCTGAGATCATCCGCTGCTCGCCCTGTGGGGTCCATACCAACCTGACAGCACGGAGAGGCGGCTAGGATGTCGTAGGTGTACATGGTGCCCAGCTGGTGCCAGCTGCCATCCCATCGCGACTTACACTTGATGCAGATGATCTTGTGAACCCCTTCCAGGCAGTCTACACACACCGCATATAGGTGCATGAGTCTCCCTGTGCACAAAAGACACAATGCTGAAGAGTGGCTGTCATGGGGCTAACAAGTGGCTTATCTACTGATTATAAGCAGACATGTTATGATCCAGATAAAATAAGAAGCAAAATAGGTCATATTTATCACATATCTCCATGCTGTCCTTTTAGAATAATAATGAATTACTAACTACTGTCAATGGGACATATACTTAAAATTTCTATCATATTAAATACTGCTTCAATTCACTTTTCTAAAAGGCATACTGCCAGGTTTATAATATGGACATCCAAATTCAAATGACCAAGCCCTAAGTGCTAAAAACCAGCTAGCAATCATGAAGGACTCTCTGCACAGAAGTCCATGTGTGGCACAGAGACCATCCAACAATGCTGGTCTGCAGTCACGAGCTTTCATCCACTGACAAGTCCCGTCATAAAAAATTCAAACGTCTGTCTTGGTATTGGTGGCCCAGAATTATACCATAGCCACAATTACTGTGTTGAGTGTCCCTGTCTCCAAAATTTCTCAGCCATCACCATATTTAATTTAGGAACCAGAATCATATGCTATTTTTAAGTAGTTATTTAAAAGTTCAATGTCTTAGTATTTACTGGGCTCTTAAGAGATACAACCCCATTCCTCCATCATTTGTTTAACATCTAATGCTTGTGACGGAAAAGATGTCACCCTTGTTTACATGGAAGGGTTAAGATTCAAATCATTAGGAAAGACTGGTCATGTCCAGGATCCACCTCAACAGTGTATAACAGCAACACTGCTACTCTCTACGTAGAGACCAGGTAGCTCCACCATGCTGAAAACTATGCTCAGGAGAACACGTAGCCCTTCAGGATGTGCTGCTCCTTGCCAGCAGCCAGATCATGGGTCTTCACCTTTCAATGGTTAGGACCAGCCTGCTCCTTACCCACTGGAAAGGTATACGGTACTTACAGCATAGCTTTTTGTTGCATTTGCTTACAAAGCTCCCTCTTCCTCCTTGAGGATAGGAACCATGTTTTCACACATCCATACAGACACTTCCCAGGCCTATCTCATTTTCATCTTTCTCCATCAATTCCACGACAGGTACCCTTCAGATGTAGTCCTGGGCTTTGTCACATACTCTTCCCTTGCCCAAAGTCTAACACCCCTTCAAATCCAACACATACCAATGCCCCCATCTTCCTTCCCCTAAGACAGGTCCCCCTTCCCAGGAGCAGAGGCTCCTGTCCATTGCAGCATCATTTATCTGCTCTAGAGCCAAAGGGAGCCAACCAGGATGCATCTTCATCCTCTACAGGCAAGTTGTCCCCAATACCATAATTTTTTATTTAAAATAATATTTTGTAGCTATTCCTTTCAGTTCCCACTCTTAGCACCCAGCAGTCTCTCATCTCCTGCCATCTAGGTTGAAGATTTAAGTTCCACCTCTCTGGAGATAGGTTTCACCCCTTTCAAACAACTTTTCCCCCAAGAGATCATCTGCTTTGAAGAGAAAAAATGAACTTCTTCAGTTCTTAAAGAACATAGCAAAACTCTTATTATGGCTTGAAAGGACATCCACAATCTGTTCTCCCTATGTATCCTACTTGTTTTCCACTGGAGAACCTCTACTCTCACCAGTCTGTTCTCTCCAGTTCTCTTAGTCTCGACTTTTTTTTAACTACCATTCCTTTGCTCGCATTGCTTCCTGTCCTTATCAACTAAGGCCTGATGTGGCCAGACCCTCTGCTTATCAAAATCTAGCCCCCCTTCTGATATCTGCCTTCACACCGCCTCCTTTAACTACCCAGGCCAAAGTGAAATTATAGGATGCTTAAAGTACATCATTATCCAAGTTTTATTAATTCCACAGGGGGTACTAGAGCCTTAGGCCTGGCGAAGTTAGTTACACTTTTCTATAAGACTCTTATATCCTAAGATTATAAACTGATGAAAGGCAATGACAGAGTACTCAACACATGTATGAAATTCATTAAATTTGATTCACTGATGAATGGGTTAAGTGAAAAGAATCTGTCCATCACAAATAGAAAAAGAACAACACTCCTCTCTTGTATGCTGAACTGAACCCCTGTACTCTCATCTTCACAGAAAATATTTCCAGCCTTAAAATGAAGTGAATGTAGTTTCCACCTACTTCCCTCTAAAATTATCCCCAACCAAGATCAAGAACAAGAAATAAAACACAAACTCCATCTTCCAGGAAACTAGGAGATATCTGCAAACCTGAATCAAAATAGGAGGTCAGACATCAGATGAAGGAATTTTAAATTGCTTAGCTCTGAAACTGGACAGCAAACAGAGTGGAGAGTGAGACAAGGTGCCAAAAGGGAAAGAGTGTGGTAGACAAGTAACCATACATTCTATGCAACTTTTTCCATCAAGAAGTAGAATCTATTTGATCATCCCGTAAATCTGGGCTAGCCTTATTTTGAAAAACACAATGTGATGGAAGTGATGATACTCAGTTCCAAGCTTACACCTCTCGAGAGAGAATGCAGCCCCCATACTCACCACCCTGAATGCAGGAAAAAAAAACAGTCTAGCCTATTGGAAGATAAAAGATCACACAGAACAGTCATGAGCCATTCATTCCAGCTGAGGCTCTCTGCCAGGCCAACCAGTCTGCCAACCATCAGACATGCATGTAAGAGGCCATCCTAACCAACTCATAAAACCATGAAAAATCATAAATCATCATCACTCTTTTAAAACACTGAGTTTTGTAGCTGTTTGCCTTTAACCAAGGCTAAAAGATATAAAGGATTAGGTGAAACTCTAGAAAGGAATGAGGCCATTCCCTGTAACTTCACTTCCTCTTCCCTACTGAGAAAGTTAAGACAAGAAATTGCATCCATGTAACAAGAACAAGATGCTATTAAAAAGAGCTCTTGGAAATTCTAAATTATCATTTATATATTTACAGAACAGAAAATCTGAAGCTCAGTAAAAATACTCGGATATGAAATCAAAGAAATCTTCCAGAAGGCAGGATAAGGATAGAGATAAACAAGAGGATTTATAAGAGCTCTCTCCATCTCAATCAGTTTAAGAGGTCCAATATTGGGTGCCTGGGTGGCTCAGTGGTTGAGCATCTGCCTTTGGCTCAGGTCGTGATCCTGGGGTCCTGGGATCGAGTCCTGCATCGGGCCTCCTGCAGGGAGTCTGCTCCTCTCTCTCCCTCTGCCTATGTCTCTGCCACTTTCTCTGTGTCTCTCATGAATAAATAAATAAAATATTTTTTTAAAAAGAGGTCTAATATCTAACCAATAGTTTCACGGTTGTTTTTAAAAATGAAAGAGGAAATCATCAGAGAAATAAATCAGAGGAAAATGTCCCCAAACTAGGCCATACATTTATACAGCCAAAAATCCAAGAAGGGTGCTGCACAATGAATGGGGGTAGAGAGGAAGATCTATGTCACAGTGAAACTTCAGAACACTCCGTATAAAGAGAAAATCCTGGGACGCCTGGGTGGCTCAGTGCTTAAGCACCTCCCTTCAGCCCAGGGCATGATCCTAGAGTCCCGGGATCGAATCCCACATCGGGCTCCTTGCATGGAGCCTGCTTCTCCCTCTGCCTATGTCTTTGCCTCTCTCTCTCTGTCTCTCATGACAGACATTTATTTATGATAAATAAATAAAATCTTAAAAAAAAAAAAAAAAGAATCTTAAAACCTTCAGGGGATGGGAGGGGAGAACAAAAAGACAGGAATAAATCTGACTTCCCAACAGTGACACTGGAAGACCAGAGACAGTAAAGAAATCAATGACTTCAAATCCTACGGGGAGAATATTTATAACTTGGAAAACTATACCCAGCCAAACAGCAATCAAGTGTGAAGACAGAATCAAGATATTACCAGATTTTCAAAGTCTGAAAATACCTATTCCCATGCTTCCTTTCTCAGAAAGCTCCTGGGGATGTTTCTTAACAAACTGAGGAAATAAACCAAGAAAAAAGAAAACATGAGATCTAGGAAACAGAAGATAAAAAACAGAAAAGCAAGTAGAAGGGCAGCCATGTAGTATAGCAGGTAATGAGTGCAGCCCGACAGATGGGAACAGGAAGAGGAAAGGCTCATTGAAGGGAATTTCTACAAAAAGTAATTCATTAAATGGATGATAGGTATGTGCAAATGCCTCTGAAAGCTCTGTGGGAGCTGCTGGAGAGTGGGAACAACCAGACAATGTTTCCAAAAAGACTAAGCAAATGAAATTGTGAAACAAATATTAGCTGTAATAACAAAACAAAAGATGTCCTAAAATATACTGTATTCTATATAAGAAATACACCTATACATCTTGCTCAGCACTAAATATTTACATAATCCTAACAGCAAAAACATTAAGCATTTCACCAAGAATGGTGATATGTTATCCTGAGAGAAAGGAGATTTAAGAAAGCACAGTCATCCACCTTAAGAGTCAGTCAACAGACAATATCAAAAATTGGATATGAAGGGCAGCCCGGGTGGCTCAGCAGTTTAGTGCCGCCTTCAGTCCAGGGTGTGATCCTGGGGACCCGGGATCGAGTTCCGCGTCAGGCTTCCGGCATGGAGCCGGTTTCTCCCTCTGCCTATGTTTCTGCCTCTCCCCACCCCACCCCCCACCTGTGTCTGCCCCTCTCTCTCTCTCTCTCTTTCTGTCTTTCATGAATAAATAAATAAAATCTTTTTAAAAATTGGATATAAAGATAGTGGTTTTCAAATTATGATGGTAAGAACCTGAGAATCGATTATAATTGAAAAGTGCTCATCCCTGGGAACTGAGACAGCAGGAGCTGGTGAGAAGAAGATAGGTATGGATATACTGTTTCTAGCACAGGTTTTTTAAGCATATTTTTAAAGTTACAAACAGGTTATATACATCATGTATCTCACCTTTATGTAAATACAATAATTTTACATGAATTGACAGATTTCTCATTTATACTAACCAATCCCCATCATTCAAGTTGTGGCTGAAGTTATCCCTACATTCTTAAATGTCAGCCACAGCATGAAGTTCCCCACCCCTGCCTTGGCCACCAGGGTGATGTCTCAGCTTTCACTAACCACCCACTTTCCTTTTGCCACTATCAAGAAAGCCTGATCTTCCATAAACTTCAAGATTAATCCAACTAATCTAAAAACACTTTAGCTGGGATCCCTGGGTGGCGCAGCGGTTTAGCGCCTGCCTTTGGCCCAGGGCGCGATTGCTCCCGGTGCATAGAGCCTGCTTCTCCCTCCTCCTGTGTCTCTGCCTCTCTCTCATCTCTCTGTGTGTGACTATCATAAATAAAAATAAAAAAAAATAAAAACACTTTAGTCCTCTCTGATATTCCTTTTTCCTTACTCTGTTATGTTTACAATGATCAAAAGATAATACACAGCATACAGGGCACATTACTACAGGTTTAAAAGGCAACTATTTTACACCATGACGTAATTATGCAATTCCTAGTCTAAATTCCCTCCCAATTATAGAAAGCTATACACGAGGCATCCCCCCTTCAAATTACAGCAGAAAAAAAACATAAAATTACCCACCAGAAAAACTGTATTTCGTACAGTGACAGCAGAATAGAGAAAAAAAGAGCCAACGCCAACTACCTCCACCACCTCAATGGGCAAAGCTGAAATATTCAAACATTGCCTGGCATCTGACTAGAACTAAAAAGTACCATCAGTAAAAACTAAGGCAGAACAGAGTAAATTCCATCTTGCTTTTCCATTTTTTAACAAAGCAGGCAAGGTGAATGAACACCTGTACCTTGAAGATGACACGGAACATCATATTCGATCTCATCGTGTCTCGATGGGCTCAAGAACAGAGTTCCGTCCACCAAAGGGAACTGTTCGAACACCGGGAGCGCCCGGTGGCACAGGGCACAGTTTACCACGTTCCTGTGGCTGGCGCTGAGGGCTGCAAGAATGAACTTCCGCAGATCCTCGCCCTGGCCCATTTGGGCATCGTCTTCCATCCGCACGTGGAAAGTGTTCAACTTATGCCTGGGGATGTGAGTGAGCAGCTCGGACAGGTCCAGGCGCCGCAGGAACTGCACCGGTGCGTCGAAGTGGCCCCCCCTGTGCACGGATATCCCAGCCGGACTGTAGTCAAAGTGGGTGTTTCGGAACACGTGGCCCCCCGCCATGGCCTTCTTGTGAGGCTCCAAATGGATGGCATTCTTGAGGAATTCCCCGAGGTACCTGGAGGAGCGGGGGCCGCTGAAGTGGGCGGGGGAGAGGATGGAGTAGCCGGTGGGCGGCGACTGGCCCGGGGAGCCGCAGGGCGAGCGCGCCCCGTAGGCCGCTGTGCCCACCGCCTTCTCCTGCGAGTTCTGCCGGTCCATGGAGTGCCGCCGGGGGAGGTCGTGGCTCAGGCCTTTCTGGGGCTTGTTCGGCGGCCTGCACTTCTTGGCCTCCTCCCCTGCTTCGCCGGAGGGCCTCCCCGTGTTCTTCTCTGACCCAGCCTTCTTCTTTTTCTCATCCTGCATCCGCTTCACCTGGTACCAGTCTGTGTCCTTTTTTAAGTGGCCCTGTCCACAACGGCAAGAGCAGAAGCGGAAGGCCAGGTCGTAGCCCTTCTTTGTCCACATGTTTTGGCGGCACTGCTTCTCGTTCCAGCTGCGGGCGCGGCCGATGCAGTTAAACTGGACCAGGATGCTGCTCTCCCACTCGTAGAAACACTGCAGGTGCATCCAGGTGCTGTAGGGGCAGTGCTCGTTGTTACACACCACTTTCTGGTAGTCATCCTTGTCTAGGTCCACAGGCCTCCCGAAGCTGCAGATCAGGGGTGTGGCACAAGGGGCTTCTGGGAAGAGACACAGAGAGAGAGGTTCAGCACGCAGGGGGCCAGGGTTCCAGCTGGCACCGAGTCAGAGACCAAAGCCACCATCCTCACGCTAGCCCATGCACGTTGTTCTGGTGTTAACATTTCCACCACTGGAATAACACCAGATGGGATTAAAAAACATTTACTACTTTCTCCTGGTATTAGGTTGTGCCAAGGGATTTGATTTTCAAATATTTGTTATCGCCTGAAAAACATACCAGTAAGCTTCAAAAAGTCCAAATCCTTCATAGTACAATTAGCCGTATGTCAGTACTTGCAACAGTATAGTGTAGTATGAAGTTTTTCCCAAAGATGTGGGCGTAATGACAGGCAGTTCCAAGGTTCTTTTAAAAAGGAATCACTTCAGTGAACTAGGAAATACTATGATGAAGCCACTTAATCAACCAGCTCCAAAAGGACCCTCAAAGCCCTTTATCACAAGCTTTAGGTTATCCTCAATACCACAGAGAAGCTAGAAAACAGAATTACCTCGTCCCCTCTTCTCTTCTAGAATGGTCTGATACCTGATGGCAGGAATGTTTGGTCCAATTAATTGTTGGTCTACACAGAATAATTACACTGCTAGGACATGGAAGGAAAAAAAACAGAATTCTCCTAAAGCCATCAGGACAGAAAGGAAGAAGACAGAAACACCAAGATATTTCTACCCTATTTAGCCACATGCCGCTCTGGACATCTGAAAAGCCAATCAGTTTCCCCAAAAGGAGAGAAAACTTGGTGGTACAAAGCAGAACCCATTTCTGAGATTGGAATTCCACTAGATTCCAGTTACTCCAACATCCATAACATTTTCAAAAGGTTCTTTTGGACAGCAGTTAGTACTCCTAGTTGGGAACCACTGGGCTTGATCTAGAAGGTTCCACATGCCAAGCTCAGTTTAGACTTTATCTGTTGTAGCTGAGAACGCTCAGAGTTCTTAGAAAGCTCCCCCTGGTTGGCAGTATGGGACATGAGGCTGATGAGAGATGCGTGCCTGAGCTACAGTAGCAGCAGAGTAAAATGGCATTCAATGTTGGGGGTGAGCAAATGCTGAAGGACAGCAAACATGGTTTGCACCATGACAACTTTGGGCTGGCCTTATTTTGGACTTGCTGAATTGAAAGTGCCTGTGTACCACTGAGGTAGAGAAAGACAAGACAAAAGAGTCAAAAGAGCTGGAGACGAAATACAGATGTGTGGCCACACACCCAGGGAAGTTAAGTCCCTGGACTGAGGAGCTAGCCCAAGAAGAATGGGAGAGGAAAAGAATCCGGAGAAGCAACAATAAAAAGGCTAGAGGAGTCCTCCACAGAGGCTGGTCAGTAATGAACTAAGGATTCACCACAAGGCAGGAGAGAATTATATCAAGACAGTTGCAAAGTTATAAAAACAGAGGACTGACTCAGAACAACTGTGACATCCAAAAATATCTCCAGATATTGCCAGATATCCCAAGGGAAGAAGCAGCAAAACTGCCCCTGGTTGGAAACTACTGGGGCAGTTAAAAACCAAAAGGTCCTCACCAGAAGAAGCAGTAAGCCAGTCAGTGACACCTTAGTAAGAACAGTTCCTGTGGAGTGACAAAGGACAGATCAGACATGGATGGTGAAGAGCGTACAGTAAGATAAAAAAGTAGCAGCAGTTTGGATGATCTTCCAGAAAATGCTTCCCAGAAGTACAAGGAAGGGAAGGAAAAACAAGGGGAAGAGGCCAGCAAGGGCTGAGCCCTACACATGTTCACCCACTCCAGAAATGAATGCCAGAAATTCAGGACAGCTTGAAGAGGAGGAGGCAAGGGGCCCTACAATTCCAGTCCTCAGGGACCTTCACAACTTCACCACTGCCCACTGAATTACAAATACAACATTCCACTCGCACAGGTGATGGGATCCCCTAAAGCCTCTAAAGCCTATGACACTTGCTCTTGTGTTACAATCATCCCCTTCAGTGTGGGACTCCAGGGCATCAAAAGGCCCTAACCAACTTGTCTGCCTCCATTCCTTTGATCATTGTGGCTCCTCCATCTATTGCCTGGGAGTCTTCATTTGTCCAAATCCCGCTCATCTAGTGCAGTGACTCACAACATGGACTCCCAACCAGACTGCCTGCTAGAATCCTGGCAGTACCATTGTTGAGCTGTGTGCTCTTGGACAAGCTACTTCCTTTAATCTTAATTTCCTGTACAGAATGTAGATAACAAATGAATGTACTTTATATGGTTGTTGTAAGGATAAAACCTACCAATACCCAGGTGGCGCCTCAGAGCAGGGCCTAGCACACAGTAAGCCTTCTCCCCTTCCTCCCATCCTTCCAGGCCCAACTCTAGACACTGATTTCACCAGAACCACCCCTTCCCCAGCTCGATCTGGTGTGAACCTTACTTGAGTCTCCACTGTGGTCCTACCAGGGTGGTGACTCCAAATAGGATTCATCTTTGTGTCCCTGCACCACTGAGCTTAGGCCTGACACACATCTCATGCTGAATAAAGCTGCATTAAAACGACACTGGCACATGAAACCAAACATGACAAACACGGCAGAAGAAGAGAGCAAGCTAAAATCCTAGACAGAGAGAGAGACCTACATGTACTGAACCATGCAGAAAAAAAGTAGAAAAATGGTCTGTAAACTGAGTAAATTAACCGTAGTCACCTGGGCTGTGACCTTTTGTGTCCTTTAAAATGTTAATTAGTCAATTAAACAAAGTTCAGTTGCTTTTATCTTCAATTCTTCAGAGAAACAGCCTTGGAGAAGTGTCTCTGAAATGTAATGACAGTAACCAAAGTACTATTAACCCAGGAATAATGAAATCAAATTGAAGAATGGCCTAACTATATCTTTGCATTTACAACATCCAATATCTAAAATTTTAAATGCTGAGATCAGCCTGATTTTTTTTAATGTCTTTTCATATTAAAGAAGGTAGACTAAGAGGGGAAAAGTCCTTTTTATATCTTTCTCAAAAAGCTGCAAATGTATCATTTAACCAATACTGAGCACTTCCTGTGCACCAGGTCTTTGGAGCTGAAGAATCAGCAAATGGTGCTAGGGGCTCTAACAGAAATATTTGTGGGAATCAAAGAGGAGGCAGCACTACTCCAGGTCCCTGTCTCTCTAGCATTGCCCATCCTCACCACAGCCGTCCTCACCTGCACTCCACCCCCCTCCACAGCTCTGCAATGAAGAGCTCCCACTCCAACCTGCCAGCCTGCTTGTTGACATCTCAGCCACTCTGATGTGGTCTTTGTGGCTAGGCCTCAAAAACAAAGACAAGGTCTTAAGACCAAATACTATGTGTAACAGATACCTGACCCTGTTACATACCTCCAGCCCAAGGGTGAGGCTCCAAGGAATGGGGCGAAACAGGGGGAGCCTTGGGTACCACACAAGGGCTGCTGACATGCTTTTATATTTCATGCAGCCTTCTGATGAGGCCACAATGGGCTGGCCTCTGAACTCAGACATGATTACCTTTGTGGCTTAGTCCAAACTTGGCCTCTCCCTCCCACTGTCCACACTGGAAAGGCAGCTGGAATAGTGCAAGAGGGGTTTGGGTGACTAGTTGTTTGACATGGAGCAGTTTCCTGCTTCCTCATCTGTAGAGTGAGGACAAAAATGCTTGCCTTCATTCACCTCAAATGTATATGTGGAAGCGCTCTATCAAGTTTCCTCACAACTCTCCAAAGCTATGTCTTCTGTAGCTTGATATCCATGTATCTGGCTCCACAACTAAATGCAAACTGCTCCAACAGATTTCCTACTTTTTCTATCTAATGTTTTAGACATACAAAAGGGGTTCAGTAAGTAACAGGCTATGCCTCTTCTTCAATTTCCTAAGTCTTATAGTTGACTAAAACATACAGGAAAGATTTTGAAACTCTAAAAAGCAGCACAAGATCCCTTCAGATCACACCTATAACAAATGAGCAGTCTTTTTATTTATTTTTTTTTTTTAAGATTTATTTGAGAGAGGTGTGGGGGCATGAATAGGGAGGAGAGGGGCAGAGGGAGAGGGAGAGGCAGACTCCCCACTGAGCAGGGAGACCAATGTGGGGCTCAATCCTGGGACTCCAGGATCATGACCTGAGCTGAAGGCAGACACTTAACGGACTGAGCCACCCAGGTGCCCCACAAACAAGCAGTATTACAGAAATACATTTGATTACTTCCTGAAAGTGGTCTCTAAACTTATAAAATTCCTAGCTCTTAACAACTGCAGTCCCACAAAAGTAAAGGTATAAATATAATATAGACTGATCAATACAACAAAACCTCTGGGAGAGAGATGAGAAAGGAATCCCACATCCAGTGAGGGTTTGTGTCATGTACACCCCTTAGGACATTCGTCAAAGCTGTGATGGTTGAACTAACAAGCAGTATGAGAAAATGTTCCTTTATGCAGTCAGCACTGCTTTACAAATGTATAGAAACTCTCCACTGTGTTTGTACAGCTTCACTGTCAGATATTCAGTACTCAGCTTCTATTTCTCCCTGCCCAAGTATAAATAATTAGGGATCACCTCATTCCAGGCAAAAATCTCATGTAGTTTCAAGTCTGGACAATAAGATAGGTACGCTGACATCACTTAGGCAGTCACTCCTCCCAGCCTTCTCATCCTGAATCCTGCCTCCCACACCTATTAAAAAGGAGGGATCTGACAGTAGTCATTTACACTGGCTGCCCAACAAAACCCAAACCCTTTGACACACCCATTCACACCAACAGGAGCCCTATAAACCAGGCAGACATTGCCACTGTCAGCTTAACTGTAAAATTAAATGTTTTCACCCCTCTTAAAATAGTTGCATCACAAGCAGGTGGAGAGTTCAGCAGGGTGGTGGGGTGAGGAGTGTCTTCTGAAGTCACAGAAGGTTTCCTAGGTGAAATCTAAGGTAGGCACTTGGTCATATTCAGCCTTGTAAGCCCACTACTGTAAAAATCCTATCAAGTGTTGAGTGAATGTCTTATTGAAGGAAAATACAGGGACTGAAGTGCTGAAGGATAGAGAAGGGAGGAAAGGTGAATCCCTGAGGAACACTGTTCTCAACAGGTCTTCCATACTCAGCCCCAGGACTCCCACCAATTTCAGAGCACAGCCTGGCCCTCATCACCCCCAAACTTACCAAAATCTATTCTATCCTCCTTCTGTATGCAGTTACCAAACGCAAACCGTGCGGTTTCTGAGCCGCTATTTTATTACAATTATCTTTTCCATACAGTAATTCTCTTACGTGGGAACATAGCCCCTTGTTTTTAGAGCAAATTCTCTTCAGGGTACAAAGTTGCTGACTAGAGAATCCTCAACTCCAGATTCCTGAAAGGCCACAGAGATTGGTCAATGAGCATATAGAGACTGGAGCCAGCCTGCCTGGATTTGACTCTGGCTCTGCAACTTAATAGTTTTTGGATCTTTAGCAAGTCACTTAACCTCCCTGTGCTTCTGTCTTAACGTGTAGACTGGGAGAAGAAATAACAGAACCTATCATCTCAAAGGGTTGCCATGAGGATTAAAGGAGTTATTAAAGCAGTTCACACTGTGCCTGGCACATAATAACCACCATTTAAATATAAGCAATTATTATTAAAAGCCCTATCACTTTATATTACTTGATGTAAAAACTAAAGAACTTTAAAAGCATTTAATGCAAATCTACAAGCAGGAAGTGACCATCCTCCTTTCAGAGGGTGGCATGCATAAAATAATTGACTATTTACTGACAAGTTTTAAGGGAATAGATGCAAAATTTTCTCCTTCTAACCCCTTAAAGATATTCTACTCTGTGTCAAGACAAATAAGTACCTTGCTATATGTATATTTTTCAACCTAAGAAATATTTTCCAGTCTGGGCAACAAGGTTTCATAAAGCAGGGCTGCAAATATACAACACAAACAACAACAACAACAAAAACCTAAAGCATGGCTGCATCAGATTCATGGGATGTGTCCCTGAAGAACTCACATAATTCAAAACTGATTATCCCAAAGTCTGGGGGCAGGGCAGGGGAATGCATCCTCAGAACACATAAATCTGCAGCCATTGTGTTGTATTTTTCTTTACTGCTGCTTTTTAATATTAGCATTATCGCTAATATTTCTCAGTTTTAGCTCATAAACTGACAGCATGGCATATCAGTGTTTTTATCACATTTCTGTTCAAAAGTTACTGATTTTCAGGATATTTTTCAGCACCAGCATTAGCACACCTGGGTATTTTGCAAGATAAATACTTACTTTGTAATAATTAATTTAAAAATAACACAAAGGTCACTAAAATCCTTGAAGAAGTTCTATAAACAAAAAGTTCACATAATACTGCCAAGGGTTAGAATATATTTCTCTTTATAAGAAAAGGTGATGCCACTGGGTATCAAAGTATCTTTGTAATTCAATGGACCTAACTTTGAAAATATGACATAGCTTGATACACAATTTGAAAAGTAACCACTGAAATTTTGCACATCATATGAAGCTTTTATTAATAGTATTTGTGACATTAGTTGAAATTTGCATACAATGGGATCACTGTACCAGGAAATCTTTTAGCAGGCTGCCTTTTCTTCTGCTTAAATTTTTTGATCCTAAGGATGCTGGATCACAGAGAACCACACAGCACCCTAGCATTACATGTATCGCCTGCACTCACCCTGAAGGAAAGGTAGGTTCAGGAGCTCTCAGAACCAAATCACATTATCATAAAATGGAAACACAACTCCAGATTAAGTATGTGTGTACATGCAGGAGTGTATGTGCATTTGTATGTAACTGCAGAGAAACTGTCCAGACAATTGTTAAACTATCCCATTTCTTTTATTATTGAGGTATAATTGACATGCAAGGTTTTTATTAGTTTCAAGCGCACAACATAGTGATTCAACAATGTGAATCTGTGACCATCTGTCACCATACGATACTACAATATTACTGTCTATCCTGTACTTTTCATCTCCAGGACTTATTTTAGAACTGGAAGTTCATAGCTTCCATTCACCTATCATACTCATCCCTTCATCTATCATATTCATCCCTTCACCCATCTCCCATATTTAACCAGTTTGTTCTCCATATTGAAGAGTCTGTTTATTTTTTAAATTCCACATATAAATGAAATCATATGGGATTTGTCTTTTCCTGACTGGCTTATTTTACTTGGAATACACTAGATCCATCCATGTTGTTGCAAATGGGAAGAGCTTACCCTTTTTTAGGACTAATATTCCACTGTATATATTTGCCACATCTTCTCCATCCTTCTACGTACAGATGCTTGGAGTGCTTCCATCTCCTAGCTATTGTAAATAATGCTTCAATGAACGTAGGTGTGCATCTATCTTTTTGAACTACTATTTTCAATTTTCTTTAGGTAAATACCCAGTAGTGGAATTAATGGATCATACGGTAGTTCTATTTTTAATTATTTGAAGGACCTCTGTACTGTTTTCCACAGTAGCTGCACCAATTTACATTCTCACCAACAGCGTAGGAGAGCTCCCTTTTCTCCATGTTCTTGTCCACGCTTGTGGTTTATCATCTTTCTGACTCTAGCCATTCTGATAGTGTGCAGTGATATTCTCATTGTGGTTTTAGTTTGCATTTCCCTGATGATTAGTGATGTTGAGCATCTTTTCATGTGTCTGTTGGCCACCTGTAGGTCTTCTTTGGGAAAATGTCTATTCAGGTCCTCTGTACATTTTTTAATCAGATTGTTTTTTTGGTGTTGACTTGTAAAAATTCTTTTTTTTTAATTCTTTATATACTGGATATCAACAGTTTATATTCCAATTTTTAAAGCATTTTCCTTGCTCTTCTGAAACACCACAGAACATGATTATCTTTGTCAATGTCCTCTCCTTTGCTGGCACAAATATTCAGAATGTGGCCATAATCAAAACTCCTACATTTCTTTTGTATGTGATACCCATTTACCATCTAAGTTATAGCACAACATCCCCAAAATGATGGCTCACCTCTTCTCTCTTGGTGGGCCCAAAATGATGCCTGGAGACCAAAAAGTGGAATCGGCCTTCTCCCCTTAACTCTCGATCCTGATAGAATTTGCCCTCTCCCCTTACCTCTAGATTCTGATGCAGTTCAAGGCAGGTCACCCCATAATGTGCCACTCTGGCATGCAAATTATTTTGAGCTTAAGATAACCAAGGTACAACAGACTCAAGAAGAGCTTTTTACCTCCCCACTTATCTAAAACAATTTTGACTAGGAGTCTGTACCAGGAAGAGAGCTATTACCAAAGATAACCTTTTTTTTTAACATAAGAAAGACCTCTCTGTAGGGTAAACACTTGCTTACCAAACATTTGCTCTTCCCATCTTCCTGTAAATAGTCTTCCCCCTCTCTGATGTCCCAAATTCCTATACCTACCTCTCTTTAGCTCCTGGTGGCATATAAACTTCAATTGTCTGTCAGCCTCTCATTTGTCTATTAAATTTGTTTTGCTCCTGTTAATCTGTCTTATGTCAAATTAATTTTAGGCCAACCAAAGAACCTAAAAGGGAAGAAGGAAAAAGTTTTCCTCCCCTACAATTTCCAGTGGCCTCAGTTGAAAAGACAAATGGCTTTAACTCCTCCCTAGTCTGTCCAACAGGTAAAACATATGGCTGCATGATTAACTGGCAACATGGGTCATCTGCAGACCAGGTACCTATCAGAGAATACAATCCGTAACTCATTGCTGTTCAATATTTTCCAAAAGCTCAACTGAGAGAAACACTTTTTTTTTTTGAAACAATTTTTAAGAAAGATTTCATAGGTGATATCCACATAATCTAGATCAGAGTTCCAGTGGGGTGTGTTGGCCTGCAGTGTGACTTCTTAGACCAGTACAAGTTTTTTGTTTGTTTGTTTTTTTGTAATGAAATAAAACCCAAATGCCTATTGGGGTGCATCTCGTACTTTCCAGGTCGGTCATCCAAGCTTCCATTCTAGCCCCATTCACACTTATTCATGCCAGGGCTCTGGAGGCATTTGGGTGTAGGACTCCTTTGCTAAATAAAAGCTATCCTTCATCTAAGCTACGTGTCACACAACTGGTTACTTAGACCACATTATTTCATTCTCTGAACAGACTGCTTTTAATGATGCAAGCAAACCTAATAAAATTCTTATATTTATAAAAGGATACTGTCATGGACATTGCTTAGTATTTTACAATGCCTTATAAACGGCTAAGTGACTGTTTTTGTTTTTTAAGATTTATTTGAGAGAGAGCGAGAGGGGGTACATGCACATGAGCAGCAGAGAGGGAGAGGAGAAGAAAGAGAGAGGGAGAAGCAGACTCCCTGCTGAGCAGGGAGCCTGGCCCTGGGATCACGACCTGAGTTGAAGGCAGACACTTAACCAACTAAGCCACCCAATCACCTTGTTTTTGTTTTTTATCTGATGGATACTGTAAAGTATACACCGCTTCTGTTTGCCTCTTCCTTTTGTTAGAAATATGAAAGCCAAATTTGTGACCTACCTCTTAAAATGACTCAGGACATCCATTATTTTTCCTAATAGTACTGCTCCTAGTACTAATATTCTCATTTATTATTTATCTTATGGTATTAAATGTATTTTTTTAAACACCATTTTAGGAAGGAGAGTATAAAAGATGAAAAAGAAAAAAATCCATTTGCCACCTCTCTCCAACTTTACAGTCAGTCTTGCCTACTAGATATTAAAATCTATACTTGACTGGTGCCAAGGCACCCCCACCCCTCCTCACTTTTCAAAATCAACCAGAATAGAGTGCAAAGGAAAAGGAGAGGCCAGGGTGACCCACTGAACCCCGAGGTCCCAGAAACATAGCACCTTTCAGGAAGGCCACTCTTTCTGCCATGCCCTGGGCTCTCGTCCTCAGAGAAACATGTGGACAAGCCAAGTACTCTCCATCCTTGAACCACTCACCTCATCCATTGCACACCTCTCCTCTCCTTCCCCTTGGCTCAGCTCCCTCCACCTCAGACTCTGCTATTCATACCCAGGTCTCCACCTATTGCTCTCTCACCTGGTTTATTTCTCAGCATTTCTCTTCTCTCAGACTCAGCTGGGCTGTTCCTGTCACTCTACTCTGCCAGCCAACTCAGCCCTCAGTCCACCCTATCCACACAGGTGCCTCTCCCTGCCCCCCACCCCCGACCTGCTCCCAGACCGACTGGTGAAACTGAGACAATAGTGTAATGGGCTCAAGTTGCTCCCAACTCTACCCTGCCTTGTCTTCTGTCAAGAGATCCCCCCTTGGTTCCAACCCACAAAAGTCAGACTTTTGGGGGTACTTATCATCCTCATGTGGGCCCAGTCTTGTCTTTGCTTTGCTCTTCTCAACACCATTATCTTTATATCCTTTGTACCCATTCTCCTCCCTCACCTATCAAACCTGGGAATTCATATTCCACAAATACGAAAAGGAGAGTCTCAGATTTACCTCAAAGACTGTATCTATGGGATGAACTGAGAAATGACAAGTGATAAACAAATGGCCACATAATTTGAATGTACACCTGTCATCACCACTGACAATTATGGGAGACCAACAAATTCCACCATCTTAGGATGGCTACTCAAGAAATATCAGCGTAGGGGCACCTGGGTGGCTCAGTTCATTGTCTGACTCTTAATTTCAGCTCAGGTCATGATTTCAGGGTCATCAGATTGAGCCCTGTGTTGGGCTCTACATTCAGCATAGAGTCTGCCTAAGATTCTCGCTCTCCCTGTCCCTATGCCCCTCCCCCTTTAAAAAAATTTTTAAAAGAAAGGTCAATCTAGGGGTACCTGGATAGCTCAGTCAGCTGAGCATCCCACTCTTTTAATTTCAGCTCAAGTAGTGGTCTTGGGTTGGTGAGATCAAGCCCCACATCAGTCCCCACCCTCAGTGAGGAGTCTGCTCCTCTCCTTCTTCCTCTCACCCACCCCTCCCATCACACTCACAGTACACATGTGTGCTCTCTCTATATATAAAATAAATCTTTAAAAAAAAAAAAAAAGAAACGTCAATGTAGTAACTTAGTAGGGAAAATAATAGATTATTGAAGTTATCTAGTCTTCATCAGTGGCACTAGCAATTATAATGGCAATTTGTTTTAATAAGAAAAAGTCATATCCATTGGTAATCACAGATACGTATACTCATATATAATAGTTATAAATTTATAACAGATGTCAACTGAAATATGGCACACCCATATGTTCATCAGTGTATCTATAAAAAACTAGATACAACCTTATCCATGTAAGCTTATATATACGTACATGCATACACACGCATATGCACACATCTATCCATAGACAATACCATTTCCATAGTGAAAAACAAACCAAAAAAACCTTGCATTTTATTTTTACGTACTCTAGTACAGAAAACCCAAACTGTGGGGTGCCTAGGTGGCTCAGCCAGGTAAGTGTCTGCCTTCAGCTCAGGTCAGGATCTCAAGGCCCTGGGATGGAGCCCCGCATCAAGCTCCCTGCTCAGCGGAGAGTCTGCTTCTCCCTCTCTCTCTCTGCCCCTCGCCCCTGCTTGTGCTTTCTCTCACTCTCTCTCTCAAATAAAAGTCTTTAAAAAAAAAAAGGAAAGAAAACCCAAAATGCTCTTTCACAAGAAAATTACTTATTATATGTTCTTATACATTTACAAACAGAAAATTGTGAAACAAAAACTACAAAGAAAGGGCCTTCAACTTATTATGAACCCAAACTAGTCCTTGAAAGGGAATTATGGTTTTGCTAAGCAAGTTCCTAAACAATTAAGTTTTAACTTCAGGATCACTTCATGAACCCCAGTCATTTCTGGCCTTGTTTACAACTGCCAGTAAACAACTGTTTATGGGTCCCCTTTCCTGTGTCACTCTGGACAATGACCAGCACAGCATTAGCCACAACAGACATCTGTCATCACCATTCAGAATGCTGACCACATTCTCCAAGACCCTCATCAGCCTCTGCCTCCCTGGCTGGCATCAATGCAAATTCAATCCACATCTTCCCCTTGCAGTGACGTAGGAGTTTGAAGCTTGTCAGTCTAGTAGATTTACTTCATCTTTTATCAGACACTAGAGTAAAAAGAGAAGGATGAAAAATATACACAAATGAGTATTTGGAAACAGGAAATATTGATAACACTGTGCACAGATGTGATGACTTCAGTGTTTCCAGTTTCCTTTTGTCTGCTCCTGGAATGAATCAGGGAACATCAATATGGTACATGACAACCCTGAATATATTCCATCATCACAACTGATCATGAAAATGGTAAAAGTCTGCCATCTACAAATACTACGGATTTGAGTTGAGGCCAGATTTTTTTAAATCAGCATGTGCTGTTAAGCAGTCTTAATTCACTGGGTCTGACACACCAAAATCCTCTGAATCAAATAAATTAAATTAAATTTAAATAAATAAATAAAACCAAAATCCTCTGAATCATTAAATGAAGAAGTCAAATACAATATAATATGAGTACCTGACTATAGGTCACTAGAGATCTGGACATCTGAAAACAAAGTATAATAATTATATTCACAAAATCCTTTAAAAATTCAAACTATAAAGATAAATTTCATATAGGAAACATTTCAAAATGATCTGGTCTCTAAATAAGTCAGTTTTCTTATCATGTTACTGTATATAATTGCCTAAAGAAAGAGCTTTCAAATTTTCCAGGATACTCAATCATCACACAGTTGGGCAAATGTATGACTTTTTAAAATGTCATTTAACAAGGACCCTGTTCTAGGAGACATAATAAAAATGCCAGGGTTTGTCTTGGGGTTAAACACTTATTTCGGAAGAAAGAAAATACATAGGGGCTCTCAAAATCAGCTAATTACAACTACTTGCACATCAGTTCAAATAATGTTTTTGAATACCTATTATGTAGCCAGTGCAGAGTTTAGCACAGGAGATGCAAGTGCTGAATAAGATCATAAGCCATACTTCACTAATTCCTTGAGTATCTTATACTTTTGTTGAAAACTGAACACTTTAAAAAATATAAAGTGGCAACTCTGAAAACCAGATTCCTTCTCCTCATGGGACATTCTGCTGTTGCTATTGCTGTTTATTGGTTTAGTGATTTTCTTGGGCTAATTCTGTAAAGTCTGGGGTTTTGGGTTTTTTGGGGGTTTTGTTTTTTGTCATATGCAGCCACCAAAATTCCTGCTCAGCTGACTTAGTGATAACTGAGCTAATATCTGAACAGAGATTGCCTTAAATGCCTTGAACTGGTAAGTCTCCCACTCTTCAGCCAGGAGCTGTATGTGTGCTGGGACATGCTTTCAATGCTTCAATAGTTCACAACTGTTTCAGCCTCTACTTGCTGATAGTGCAGAGCCTCAAGGCCAGAGGTAAGAAGGAGGACCTTCTCAAGTATTTCCTGGGCATGCATGCATCCCTCCCCATGGGCATAGGCTTCTAGAGCACCGGAAATACATCAGAGCTTTTCATATGCCCTCTATGGACAGCTCATTCCCAAGATTTTCTTTTCTCAGTTATTTGGCCAACCTCTTGTTTGCTCCAACTGCTATCACTGCCACAGGCAGTTGTGATGTTTAACAACTGCTGCTGACTGTTTTCAAAAGAAATCCTAAGAATAGGACTTTACCACGGGGCAATTTTTGAGCCAGGTTAAATAAAGACAAGCCCTATGTATGAGCTTTTACCAGGGAGCTTCCAGGAAAGTCAATAGTGACAATTCTCGGGGGCTAGGGCTTTTGGGGAAGCTCCAAACTTGTTTTTTCCCCTCCAATGACTACTAGGCTACTTGTTTAAAGCTACCCCGGAGCCAGGGAGAGGGAGTGGGAATAGAGCAAGTTAAAACACAACAATATTCAGTGTTCTTACAATGATTGAATCCTTTTCCCTGAATAAAGACTCCTAGGAGTACTGCAAGCCTATGGTTAATTTCCAGAGTTCTGAAAAGTTGATTTTATTGTTGCCTTTGCTCTCTTTGATTTTATGGCGATGCAGATCTCTAGAGGTCCTTACTCTGCCATTCCAGAAGTGCTTCTTAATACAAAATTAAGTTTAGGATGCCTGGGTGGCTCAGCCGGTCAGGTGTCTGTCTCCGGTTCTGGTCCATGACCCCAGGGTTCTGAGATTGAGACCCACATCCCACTCTCTGCTCAGCTGGGAGCCTGTTTCTCCCTCTCCCTCTGCCACTCCCCCTGCTTATGCTCAAGTGCGCGTGCTCTCTCCCTGTCAAATAAATAAAATGTTTAAAAATAAGCAAAATGGGATCCCTGGGTGGCGCAGCGGTTTAGTGCCTGCCTTTGGCCCAGGGCGCGATCCTGGAGACCCGGGATCGAATCCCACGTCAGGCTCCTGGTGCATGGAGCCTGCTTCTCCCTCTGCCTGTGTCTCTACCTCTCTCTCTCTCTCTCTCTCTCTCTCCCTGTGACTATCATAAATAAAAAATTTAAAAAAAAATTTTTTAAAATAAGCAAAATAAACAAGTTTATATACATATTTTGTTACAGAAAAATATGATAGAATAATCAGTAAAAGACTTCCAAGCAGGGCAATATTTGTTTGTTTGTTTTTTAAAGGTTATTTATTTATTTATTCATGAGAGACAGAGAGAGAGAGAGAGAGAGAGAGGCAGAGACATAGGCAGAGGCAGAAGCAGGCTCCATGCAGGGAGCCCGACATGGGACTTGATCCCAGGACTCCGGGATCACACCTTGGGCTGAAGGCTATGCTTAACCACTGAGCCACCCAGGCGTCCCACCAAGCAGGGCAATATTTGGTCTTAGAATCAAATTATGGGTAAGAATTGAATAAAAATAAAGAAAAAATGTAAAATTTCTGAGTATTATTTTTTAAATAGCTAATAAATGGTCATCAAGTTACTATGATATTGGCATTCTCTTTAAATATATTTAAATGATATTTTACAGTACACTGGAAATGGTAACCTCTGCATTTATTTAAAGCTTTAAAAACTGGGTGTAACATTAAATGTGCAAGAGAAACTCTGTGTTTTTTATTTCTTTTAGGGGTCACAAAAGCAAAAGCGCTGGACAACCACTTTGAAATCAGCCTTCTAAAAATTACCCTATGATTATATCATATACACATTCAGGAAACTCAGAAACTCCCAGACTAAAGCCCCAAGTCCCCAAGTCCTCTGAGTATGTTCAAGTAGCTCCACGATTAGGCCCTAGACTGGCCTTTCTCACCAGATAACCCACCAGGCCCAAAAGCGAAGCCTGTGCTTTAGCCATGATCTCTGGCTGTGGTCGCAGCCTGCACAGAAAGCAGATTAGAGGGGAAGGGACGGATACAGCCTGTAGAAGGCTAACTGCAGCCCACCGCTGCCCCACACCACACCTCAAATTGACTAGGTGTTGGCATATCATTTCTTGATGAACTGGTATTTTTTTAAGTGAAAACTAAAAAGTTTTCTTAACTTTCTCAGATATTTAAGACCTTTTCTCTATTACATAAAAAAAAAAAAAGACACTAAGTTTTATACATAAAAGAAAGCTAATACAAAAATATTTTGTCAACTTGTTTTAATTAGTACAGGAGCTACAAATAAGCTCACTTAAGCACATCTGTCTTAACCTCTGATTTAGATTATCCTCCCTTATGTTATTTTAGTATCTGAGACTGCTCCAAAGTGGGTAGCAAATCCAGTACACAGTGATTACATTCTATTAAACATGTTTTTAATGCTTTGAATGGGGTTTAAACATATGCTTTTACTCAGACAAGCCACTCTATACAAATAAACATGGAAGTTTTACATTAAAAAAAAGAGCTCCTCAACTATATTTAACAACTTGGGTTTTTAACATTCTCTCAATATATTGTTTCTTCTCTGTGACCTATGCTTTCCTTACTTTCATTTAAAACCCACAACCTATCTAGCCTCAAGTTCAAACTAAATCAAAAGCTACAGGCTTCTATTATACCTGTTTTTTATTTCTATTCTGGCTTTATCATTCTGTTATCGGTTAAAAAAAATCGGTATCAGGGATGCCTGGGTGGCTCAGTGGTTGAGCGTTTGCCTTTGGCTCAGGTCTTGATCCTGGGGTCTTGGGATCAAGTCCAACATCAGGCTCCCTTCAGGGAGCCTGCTTCTCACTCTGCCTATGTCTCTGCCTCTCTCTGTGTGTCTCTCATGAATAAATAAGTAAAATCTTTAAAAGAAATCTGTATCAATTATGACTATAAAATAGAAAAGTCATTTTTCCTTTTCTTAACAGAGGCCATGTCAAGATCCCAAAGGACAGAGACCCAAATATGCCTGGTTTAGGCTGAATATCAGAATGAAGATAATGGTTCCATAGTTTTCCAGAATGTTTCTTTAAAATACTGAAGTTCAGGGCACCTGGGTGGCTCAGTGGTTGACCTCTGCCTTCGGTTCAGGTCTTGATCCTAGGGTCCTGGTACTGAGTCCCGCATCAGGCTCCCCACAGGGAGCCTGCTTCTTTCTCTGCCTTTCTCTCTATGCTTCCCATGAATAATTAAAATCTTAAAAAAAATAAAATACCGAAGTTCCACAGAACAGAAATAAGACAATGTCTTCATTCACATTCTACAAACATTTCCTGAACCCCCAGTAACCTTTAGTGATTTGCCCAAGGTCACTCAGTTGGTAAGAGGCATTCCTTCTTCCACTCATACCCATCTGCACACAGATCAATAAAGAGCATAAAGTCACCTTATAAAAAGAGGCAGTGACCAACAAGCTTTGCGAAACCAGATCAAAATAAGCGGTTCTATAATTTGGAATGGTGTCTCTTTTTTTTTTTTTAAGATTTTATTTATTTATTCATGAGAGAAACAGAGAGAGAGAGAGAGAGAGAGAGAGACAGGCAGAGGGAGAAGCAGGCTCCATGCAGGGAGCCCGACATGGGACTCCATCCCAGGTCTCCAGGATCCCGCCCTGGGCTGAAGGCAGTGCTAAACCACTGAGTCACTGGGGCTGCCCTAGAATGGTGTCTTATTCAAAATTGTAGCACTACTTACTGTGATGTGATTACCCAAAAGCTTATTCAAAATGTTCAATACCCATATTACTCCTCAGACTTACCTTAAAACTAGGTATAAAGAAGGAAACCCAAGTTAAGGAAGCAATTGCTTAAACTCAATTATGATATAAAGATTTCCTGACCCCATCTTTGTACTTCTTAAAAACACAGAGAGGGGCACCACAGTGGCTCAGTCAGTTGAGCATCAGACTCTTGATTTCAGCTGAGGTCATGATCTCAGGATCCTGGAATCAAGCCCCAGGCCAGGCTCTTCACACTTCATAGGAAGTCTACTTAAGGATTCGCTCTCCCTTCTCCTCTGCCCCTCCCCACACACAAGTGCTCAAAGATAATTACATCTTAAAAAAAAAAAAAAAAAAAAAAAAGACGATGTGATAAATCTACTCTAGCTAACAGAACTGCTAAACTCAGGAAAAAAAAAAAAAGTTATGAACAAAGGTTTACATAGTCATTAATGAGAATAAAGCAATTTTCCTTGAAAAGAATGTAAAGAAACATACCATTCTTTTGGTATGGAGACTAGTGAACTACACAGCAAAAAAAGCAGATGTTGAGAAACAGAAGCTCAGCCTGTCTTGCCTGAACCCTGTTTGAGTCAACAGACTGGGTCAATATACCAACTCTCCAGACTATTTAAGACTAGTGTATTTAAATCAATAAAATCATAATACACCGTAACTAAGTTCATTTCCCTACCCTATCCATCCCCCAAACTAAACTAAAACCTTATACTCTTGTTTTCCATATGCCTTTTCTGCCCTGTTCAGCTCCCTGAAAAATACTTTCTGCTCCCTTGCCTTCCCTTCAAAATAAAGCTGGGAAAATGCTTCATAGCAATCCCTCCCAGCCTGGCAGTCACTCTGCTGAGATCCAAGGAGAAAAGACAAAGCTTTTGCCTGGGGGCTGCACTGGTCTATTTCTGAAATGCTGCATCAGCAACCAACAAGCAAGTTACAGAATCTATTGCAACAAGAAAAGACTTGTCAAAGAAGAGAGCATGTCTAAGTCTTATACACACCTTAGTTAAGAATAAAAACTAGACTCAAGAATCAGTCATGTCTCCTGATCCAACAGTTTACCACATATTCACACTCAACACAACCTGCTGTTATATGACCTGTTTTCAATATATATTTCATAAGATTTTCTACTGCTAAGGAAACTCAGTTATAGACTGCCACTGAGATATTAAGCCAGTGATGTCATTCTAGCCAGACATTCGTTCTTTTCTCAACTACTTCTGTGGAACAAAGATATAATTTTATAGTACGGCCACTGTCAAAGACTCAAAACTATTCATTTCTACACTAGAGGGAAAAAATAATGTATGCCATTTATAAAGTTACCAAATATATCTAGAAATTTCTTTTTGCTATAGGAGAATATGTCACAGTAAATATAATTCTACTGAAATATATATAATGTATATGGTTATATGTTAAATGAATTCTAAATAGTATTTCCAAATCTGTCAAGAGAAAAACAGTTCCAATTAATTTTTTTAAATTGGAACATTAGGAATGCCTGGGTGGCTCAGCGGTTGAGCATCTGCCTCCGGCTCAGGGCCTCATCCCAGGGTCCCAGGATCGAGTCCAACATTGGGCTCCCCCCAGGAAGCCTACCTTCCCCTCTGCCTGTTTCTGCCTCTCTCTCTCTGTTTCTGCCTCTCTCTCATGAATGAATAAATAAAATACTTACTAAATAAATAAGTAAATAAATAAAATTGTAACATTAAAAAGTTATGAGGAGGGATCCCTGGGTGGCTCGGCGGTTTAGCGCCTGCCTTTGGCCCAGGGCACGATCCTGGAGTCCCGGGATAGAGTCCCACATCGGACTCCCTGCGTGGAGCCTGCTTCTCCCTCTGCCGGTGTCTCTGCTTCTCTCTCTCTCTCTGTGTCTCTCATGAATAAATAAATAAAATCTTAAAAAAAAAAAAAAGTTATGAGGAAAACTGATTTAGTCCAAAGTCAAATTTCAAATCTGAATATCTCAAGGATGAAGCTTACAAAGTGTTTTTAATCAATCAAATCTCAAGAAAAACAATCATTCTATATAGATATATTGATATATTTATGCATACATTAAAACTTACATGTAACCAAGCAACATATGCCTATAGAAGATACTTTGATAAAATCTATAATATAGTTTGGTATATCCAAAATTCTTCAATGTAATTTAAAATGCAAAATCTAAAAGGGAGTTAAGGAAACAAATGAAAGCCACATATAAGCATTTCAAATGTTTTTTACAGTAACACAAACTCCTACTCCATAGGACCCTAGAGGCAGGTAAAGAGCAAAAAGTAGAAAGGCCTGAGTGAATCAAGGTACAAACTAAGTGAGGCAAGATTACAGATACAGGCAAATACATGTAAATCATGAGTACAATAGCCAAAAGCAAGGCTCTGTTAATAAAATGGTTAAAATCACAGTGGAAGTTGCTGTTACTGATGAAACCTGGTTACAAGATGATTCACAGATCACAACAGAACAATCCCCAAGTTAGCCACCCTCACTCTGCTGAAAGAACCTTACCCAACGCTTCACCACAGTCATTCCTCATGGCAGGGTCAGAAAGCCCTTGCAGAAACTCCTAAGAGCTCCCTCAAGGAGCTGGACTTGCCCTGAGAACTGCAGGCAAGCACTGCAGATTCTCCTGGAAAATCTGCACAGCAGAGCTCCTAGACCTGAATGTGGAGAGAAACTAAAGGCTTCCCCAATAAGGATTTTGGAATAACATTCACTGCGAACTTAAGGAGGCAAAGCCAAGGCCTGCCCTTGGTTCTTCGAAAAATTAGAGTATGCAATCAACACAGCGGGAAGCAACCACACTACCATACAAGTAATTAAGGACCAACAATTCACCTAGTAAACCCTAAAACTCCCAAATCATGACCCAACAATCTGCTTTTTCAAATAGCTCTATATTTTGTTTGCAAAGAATTGGTCACAAACGATGTATCATTATCATCTTTATTTTCTACAGATTAGAACATTTGGGCTGAGGGACACCTGAGTGGCTCAATCAGTTGAGTGTCTAACTCTTGATTTCAGCTCAGGTCATGATCTCAGGGTCCTGAGATTGAGCCCCACATGGAGCTCCAAGCTCAGGACAGAGTCTGTTTGTCCTTCTCCCTCTGCTCTTTCCCCTGCCCTCACCGCCCCCACCCCCAATACACACTCTTTCTCACATAAGTAAATAAATACATAAATGAAATCTTTTTTAAAAATAAGGGGAAAAAAGAGCATTTGGACTGAGAAAAGTTCATTGGTCTTGCAAAATGCCAGATCTTAAGTTATGACCCGTGTCTGTCAAATCTCACACTCTTTAGAACAAGCAGTGAGTTTGGGAACCTCTTCCAAATCACAGACATTTGAGAAGCACAAGGGCTGACTGGATCAGCATGATGGAGATGCGAATAAATTTTAGTTCAGTTGAGTGCTATACCTTCATTTTACTAACATACAAATGTAATTTCAATCCAAGTTGTAACAAGAAAAATGAGAACTTTCTTGTGCTTGGCATTTAGTGTGTTATCACAAAGAAGTTATGGGCAATTTTAGCCTTAAGAGGACTCAGTTTGCATCTTTATTCTTGAGAAGAGGTGGTAAGTAACTAATGGACCTTTACCTACAAGTTTCCAAGTCCTCTGTAGCTGGAATAGAAAGTGCAAGGGACTTTAGCAGTGTGCAAGAAGTGACAGGTGTTGAGCACTGCAGCTCAGCTGCCAACTGGATGGACAATAGCGGTCAGGGAAGTGGAGGGTCAGAGAAGCCAGCAGGAACTGCAACGCATTCTATGAAAACAGAGCCTCGAAAATTAAATACAAAAAGGAAACAGAACCTAATGTAAGAGCACTGCTGTGCACTGATATCCCAGTGAGCTCAGTCATTAAGCTTACGCCATGCTCACACTCCTTTTCCTGCCGGTACCATCGTCACACAGGCTACTTTCCTCATACTCCCTACCTTTCTCTCAAGTCCTCTCTCTATGTGGATGTTCTCTGATCATACAAAAACCGTAACATTTCTAACCAGGAAGGACACCTGAAATAAGGCAAAAGATGAAAAAAATAAGCCAGGGGAAATGTATATGAAAAAAGTATCCTAAATATACAAAACCCTTGTGTCAATCAGTAAGAACACAAATGACCCATTTGTAAAATGACGAAAAAGCACAAACAGGAAAACAACACACAGAAAGGTACTCACTCACTGACAATCCAACAAATGCAAATAAAAATAACAATGACTTGTAATTTTTCAAACTATCTGATTGGTGAAGATGAAAATGATCCTCAAAACCCATGCTGAGGGGCAGCCCTGGTGGCGCAGCGGTTTGGCGCCGCCTGCAGGCTGGGGTGTGATCCTGGGGACCCGGGATCGAGTCCCACATCGGGCTCCCTGCATGGAGCCTGCTTCTCCCTCTGCCTGTCTCTCTGCCTCTCAGTCTCTCTCTCTCTCTCTCTCTGAATAAAATAAATAAATCTTAAAAAAAAAATTAAAAAAAAAAAAAACATGCTGAGGACTATGAAGAAAGGCATACCCCATGGAGGGCAGCGGTCACACAAACAGCTAAACCCTTTCCAGGGGGCAGTTTGGCAATTTGACTTGAAGCCTTAAAAACCATATGCCTTGTGACCAGTGATCCCACACCTAGGACTTTACCCTAAAGAAGATAATCACATCCTAGTTACAAACAGTGGTCCATTAAGAACAGGAAGCGTCAGTTCAAATGTTTCACAACCTTCACAATTCCAAGACCAGGAAATCCTTCCATCATAATGAGAAGGAATCAGATCAACATGAATGGAAAATGTATGAGCGAAGTGCTTCCTTCGTCAAGTGTTTTGCTTCACAAACTTGATCTTGGTTTCAAGTACCCAAATGGTGAGCATAAGGCCTTTTAAAGGTAATTTAAACAGCCCCATTGCTTCCTTGATGTTTATATACTGCATTTAAGTCCTCAACTTAAAAATTCACTCATTGGGCAGCCCTGGTGGCGCAGCGGTTTGGCGCCGCCTGCAGCCTGGGGTGTGATCCTGGGGACCCGGAATCGAGTCCCACATCGGGCTCCCTGCATGGAGCCTGCTTCTCCCTCTGCCTGTCTCTCTGCCTCTCTCTTTGTCTATGAATAAATAAAATCTTTTAAAAAAAAAAACTCACTGATTTATGCACATGTATGTGTGTCAGTCAAGATGGACCTAATGCCACACAGAATCAAACTGTGGCTTCAGGGTCAGGCACATTTCTGTAACCAAACATGCCTTTTCTACAAAAAAGGAAAGAGGTCATACGTAACTCAGGGACCTCATCTTTAAGTCCAGACTGCCGACTGCAGGGTTTTGTATCTGGCTCCTAGAAAGCACTTAACAAAGGGCACTTGTGGTATCATCATGGTTCTGACTGCTAGAAGCAGCTGCTTCTCCTTTCTGTGGATTCTATGGGTTCTGCAGCCCCAACACACTTACCACCCAGCAACCTTACCCAATTTGCTCTGGAAGCCAGACATTATCTACACATCTAAAACTAAATGTCAAAAATAAATAAATAAATAAATAAAATAAAATAAAAAATAAAAATAAATGTCTAGGGATGCCTGGGTGGCTCAGTGGTTAAGCATCTGCCTTTGGCTTAGGGCGTGATCCCAGAGTCCAGGAATTGAGTCCTGCATCAGGCTCCCTCTAGGGAGCCTGCTTCTCTCTCTGCCTATGCCTCTGTCTCTCTCTCTCTCTCCCCGTCTCTCATGAATAAATAAATAAAATGCCTAATATAGTGAAACCATATCATTCATTACAGAGCTAACAGTACTGCAACACATAAGCACTGCCCAATAAGAACAGATCTGAGGAGCTGGAAACCATTTGGAATAGTTTTGGAGCTGCCCCGTATGTTAGATGTACACATTTCTACCTCTACCAGAAAAGGACACTTCGTATTTCTCAATACCAGGCTCTCTCCATGGCTTCTGGCAGCAATGTGTGTGTTCAGTAACAACCATCACCAACCATCCTCGGCTCAGCCTCTCAGATTACAAACTGCACATGCTGCCAATCAAAAATAGCCAGAACTTGATTCTGTACATCCCTGTTTCCATTTCTGCCCAGACACTGAGCTTCGTCAGGCACTGAAACATAACAAATAATATGTCACTTTAATAAGAAGCTGTATTATAATAGTTCTACTAAATATTATACTGAAATAACCACATTCAGGAATGCTCATTTAGAAACCTAAAAGAGTTTGTAATTGAGTTTCAACATTAGTGTCAAAAGACTCTTCTGAGATGCATTTATAACTTGAAAGGACATGATCTGAAGTATCATCAAACTTATGCTTATTCCTAGGGAAAACATACTTTTTTAAACAGCTTCCTTAGTTATATGTGTAATTTGATACCCTGTTAACTTTTGCCTAAACTTATCCTTTTCATTGGTTTTATAAAGGCATATGCTTTAAGACCATCTATTTCTAATAAATTTCCAACAAAATTAAAAATAGAAATCCTGAATTATGACAGTCTTTTGCTATCTGACCACCTGCAATTGTTATTACAGGGGTAATGTAATCTGAACTGCAAAATATTTTGAAGAGATCAATGTGCCACTATAGCCTAAAAATTAGTTTCAGCTGAAGGCATCAGAGTTCCTAAAAACCCTTATCTGACTAAAAGCAGAGCCTCTCAAAGGAACTGATTTAAGTCTCCTTCCTGGGAGCAATCAGGGAAGACTGACTCTTATCACCAGACAGAAGTCTTGACACCAAACCTAAGCAGCCACTGTCACTAACCATCATCTCTCTCATCTATTCTCTAACGGCACATTTCTTTTCCAGAAAGATATTTTTCCCATAGGTGCCTTTTTCTTCTCCACTTCTCTTATTAAGAAGTCCTCTGTTCTCTCCATAAGTGATCTCTCTCCTCCCCTTCTCTTAAGTTGGTATAGAAGCCACAAATTCTAGCTCCCTACTTTGAGTCGCTTTTTCTGTGATTAAATCAGTCTTTTCTCTTGTTAGTCTGTCTTTTGTCAGCTTAATTTGCAGACTCCAATTCTTACACATAAGAAGATAGAGGAAAATCTCTTCCTCCTGACAAATTAAACCTACAAAATACATTATGTGAGTGTGTATGAGAATCATGCTTTTTTATTAATTACCGTCAATGCAATTATGATTAACATAACACTTCCTCTTTAAGTCTTCCTCTTACCTTATTTTAAACTTCCTCTTAATCTTTGTTTCTAACTCTTAGATTGTTTTCAAGTATTATCCTCCTAAGTATAATTTAGCAAAAAGAATTTGTTCCCCTTTTGTACTTCTAATAAATTAGGACATAATTAAGCATTAGAAGCAATATTACTCTTTGCAGTTTTATAAAAACTCTCTAGTACAATCAAACTGAAACATCTTGTTGATTAAATAAATCAAGTAGCTATTTCAGCAACCACTGAGAACTGGAAGCTTTCTAAAATACAGAATGGGGCAGCCCCGGTGGCCCAGCAGTTTAGCACCGCCTTCGGCCCAGGGTGTGATCCCAGAGACCCGGGATCGTCAGGCTCCCTGCATGGAGCCTGCTTCTCCCTCTGCCTGTGTCTCTGCCTCTCTCTCTCGCTCTGTGTGTCTGTGATGAATACATAAATAAAATCTTAAAGAATAAATAAAATATACAGAATTAAGATACACACACATACACAAAGTTACTTTGTACAAAACAATGAGAGCCAACCTCAACCAGAGTTTGTTTTAAAACTGATCCAATGATAATAAAAACGATTAATTTTCTTGGTTTCTCATTCTGTTTTTGAATGGGGCAGCCCCGGTGGCCCAGCAGTTTAGCACCGCCTTCAGCCCAGGGTGTGCTCCCTGCTTCTCTCTACCTGTGTGTCTCTGCCCTCCTCTCTCTCTCTCTCTGTTTCTCATGAATAAATAAAAATCTTAAAAAAAAAAAAAAGATGTACTTATTCATTTGAGAGAGATAGAGAGAGGTGGAAGGGAGGGGCAGAGAGGGAGAGAGAATCTCCAGTAGACTCCCTGCTGAACGCAGAGTCCAACATGGAGCTCATGACCCACAAGATCATGACCTGAGCCAAAACCAAAAGTCGAAGAGTCGGAGGCTTAACCTGAGCCACTCAGGCCCCCCATAATAATCCCAATCTTTTAATTCAACTTTTTACCACCTCAGAAGCCCTGGTCTTTATTTCTAAGCTGCACTTGTGTACTGCATGTAATAACCTACTTGTACTTGTTTCTATACAGGCTCCCAAGTAGATCATAAGCCCCTTGGGCCCAATTCTTCTGTCCCTGTAATCCCAGAGCCTAACACAGTGCCTGATGAATAAATATATGAGATGAATAAATAAATGAAGAAAGGAAGATGTAACCGTTTTCACATTCTACTTTTTTCTTTTCTGTTTCTTTTCTGCTAAATCATCTGATCTTTCCAGGTAAACTATAATCAGAGATGATAAAGGAAGAATAGATCATTTGTAATCAAATCAGTGCTTGAATAAAAACCTGTATGATATCCATCTTTTCCTATATTAATATTCACAGACCTTTCACCACCATCTTATTGTTTCTTGGTATCTATTCTCAATTCAGAATAGTTGAAAAAGTCTTGTAATTGAATAAAGTTGAACAAATCAGAAAGCTTATAAAGCTATTACTGATAGAGCCCATATGTGCCAGGACCTGAGCCAAATCTTTAGTACGGTTTTTCTTCATTTCCAAAAACTCACTAAAGGGTTGTATTTAGAAAATGGAGTCTGAGAAAGATTACATAACTTGCCCCAAAGTCACTTTGCTAGTAAACCAGGGCACCTAGGTTTGTACCCACGCCTCTTCAGATTGCGTGCCTGTTGACTAAAACTTTAAAATTTTTAGACCTTATTTCTTAAGATTAGAATAGTGGTGCAGACAGAATTTGAAGAGCTTATGCTTTCATCTTCATTATTACCAACTACCAAAATGCCATTCACCATTATCAGGTATCTTGTTGAATCCTTGTTAACCACCAAATCACTAAAGAGCACAGAAGTCCCCGAAAGAAATAAATGCAGTCCCCTTAAGTGTGGTAGCATCTGCTCCAGGCTCCCAATCCCACTGGGGCCCTCTTATTGCTGAGACATTCAGGTATACCAGCAATTCTCCCAGCATACCTTTAAAACAAGAACTAGAGACTAGTAAGGCTATGGGGAAAGGGCACTCTGACCACAGCAGGGTCAAACTGCTACAACTTTTTTACAGGACCATCTGTCAGCATGTATTAAGTAATAATTTTTTTAAATGTATATCCTTTAACACAGAAGGTCCACAAGTAAAAGTTTATCATAAGTAACTGGATAATGCCTACAGATGTCTAAATAAGGACCTAAAGATCAGACAGTAGAATGATCAAAGTATCCAAGATGTGGACATAGGACGGCCTGTTATGCAGTCATGAAAATGGTGATGCACCTGCGTATTTACCACCCTGCTAAAATGTCCACAAAATACTGCATATGTAAAATGCAGATTATAAAATATACTATACTCTTTTTTTGAAAACTATATATGTACTTTTAAAAATTTGTAAGAGAAAAAATTAAAAGTGTACAAGAGTATGCATCAAATGTTAACAGTGGTGATCTATGCAGTATGCTTATGTGTTAGACTAGAAAGTAAAACAGAACTTTGCCTATTTTCTTTATTTTTTTTTTAATTCTTTTCCCACAGTGGTCATTTTATTACTGGTAAAATAACGAAATAACATTTGTAATTATATCAATCCCTTAAAAATGCCTAAGAGAAGGGCTCCTGGGTGGCTCAGTTGGTTAAGCATCTGCCTCTGGCTCAGGTCATGATCCCAGCGTCCTGGAGTTGGGCTCCCTGCTCAGTGGGGAGTCTGCTTCTTCCTCTTTCTCTGCTCCTCCCCCCAACTCGTGCTCGCTCTCTCTCAAATAAATTAATTAAATATATATATTTTTTTAATGCCAAAGAGCTGGTGAACAAAATCGATCAGAACAGATTTTTCTCTTCCTAAAGTTTTCCTTTTGATGCCTTCAAGTTTTTTAAATTGTTCACAGCTAAGCCTGGAGTAAATTCATAGGAGGATTAAGCTGCAAGAGACTTCCTAGTTTTATATCCTGTTTTCAATTCTCTATGGAATGGGCAGCCCCAGTGGCGCAGTGGTTTACCGCTGCCTGCAGGCCGGGGTGTGATCCTAGAGACCCAGGATCGAGTCCCACATCAGGCTTCCTGCATGGAGCCTGCTTCTCCTTCTGCCTGTCTCTGCCTCTCTCTTCGCTCTTTCTGAATGAATAAATAAATAAATCTTTTAAAAAAAAATTCTCTACAAAATGATATATATTCTTGGACTTACAGGAAAGCTGACATTGAAGGTTTAGTTCCTAGAATTTAAACTCAGGTCCTCTAACAAATAAAGAGTAAAGACTGCACAAAACTCCATCCGCAGAGCAAAGGATAGTCTTCTTAAAAACACACAAAATAGATCTTTGATGGATGAGGCAATATTTTCTACCAATCCTCATTACAAAGGTGAATTTCAAAAGACAAGATCCAAAAGTAGCAGATATTTTTAAAGACCTGACAAAATTAACTTCTAAATAAAAAAAAAATATATATTCCGAGATGACAATCGTACTCGACATACCATAGACCTGCAATAAATATTCCTTGATTTGAAAATAAACAGCACTCTTTTTTTTCTGATGAATATAGATAATTTAAATGTAGTAAGAATTCAAGTAAACACCTAAAAAGAGAAACTATTTAAAATGTACTATAAACCTAGGGTTATAAAAAAAAAATGTGTTCACTGGTCTAAGTACAGAGAAAAGCACAAATCTTGCTTATAGGAACAGGTGGGAGTCCCAAAAACCCATTTGTAAAGAAGTATTTCCCATCAAAACAATGTCACGCTGGTAGTGAACTCCCAGCCTGATCCATAAAGGGTAGTGAGAACTATTTATCCAAAAACTGTGTCTTAGGTGAATGGCACTAGTGGTCTAAGAGAAGAAACAGATATAGGGGAATAAATAAACCTTTCAGCTGAGCCCCTCTCCACAGAGGGCTCTCCAGCTAAGAGATGCCACTCCCCAAGTCATACGCTCTTTCTGGGGGCAGCCCATGTCCAAATGGTCAACGAAGGAGAGCAAGTTTAAAGGCCCCGCCTCCATGCTTCAAGGTGAAAGAATTCCTCAGGACCTTCCCCACTAAAGAGCTCCCTGTTCTAACTGTGTGGCAGTTCAACTCCTCCCTCTGCTCAATCCTGCTTCCCTCACTGTCCAGCTAGTGCATTTCCAGTAATATTCCTACACAAAGATATTTCTAGAATCTAAGATGCATTTGTAATTTCCTTGCTGTCAATTTTGCACGCAGATGCCTTAGCATCCATGTTCAGTCATCAACTGCAGTGAGAGGTTCTTCAAATTAAGGTGGATCATTCACGGAGACTTCATCATGTCAGAGCCAAGTGGGGCATCGTAAAATACAGCTCACTGGTCAAAGTTTGTGCCTTCTCTAACCCTGACTATGGCAATGTTTGGCCCATTTCTTCCCTTTTTCCCCATTCATTTCATAAAACAAGCTGCAAATAAGAAATACACAGCTTCACACAGGTATATACATAACTGCTAAATATACCTGAGTTTGCCATTTCAGAGGAAAGTAATAATAGGAACGCCATAATCAGCTTGAAGTTTACAAAGGAAGAGGTATCACCAGCCTAATAAAAAATTTCCTCACACTGCCTTAAAGTGGTCTAATCTTTCGGAGAAAAAAGGAAATAGCCAACTTGAAGATTCCGTACAAACAAAAAATAAAAAGGTAAACCAGACCACCAGGACTGGAATGCAAGCCCCATGAGGATCAGGATGTCTTCCCTTGATTACCACTGTACCCTTTAATACTTAGCATAGTACTGGTAACACTAAGTGCTTACTATTTTTTGAAGGAGTGAATAACAGCTATCGTTCACAGATCACTTCTCTTGAGGAACTTTGCTAAGCATGGTAGAAATGTAACAAGACTTTAAAACAAACTTCGAACTGGGCAGGAAAGTGACACTCTGAGCCTCACAATAACCCTATGAGGGAACCAATGTAATAAATACAGATTTTTTTTTTTTTTCCCACTTTAAAGGCGAGGAAATCAAGTCTGAGAAATCAAGTTTGCCAAGAAGGCAGAGCTCTAAGGGGGCTGAGCCACAAGTTTGTCTTCCTTCCCCTCTGCCACATCAAGACCAAAACAAAGTTGAGAGCTTGCAAAACCAGAGAACATGGAGAAGACTGCCTGGCCAAACACTGTACTACCAAACAGTCAAAACCAGGATTCCAAAAACAAAAACAAAAACAAAAAACCAGGATGCCTGTTCCTGGAAAAAAGAAAAACGTTCCTATTTCAATATTGCAGAGACACAGTCAGTGGGGCCTATGCCTCTGTTCTTGGCAGGCTACACTTCAACCTTCTATGTCCAGAGCACTGTGGGGTTCTAAGAAGCACAGGGGTCCGTTTAAAAAGTGACTGATCTGCATAAAGAATGGCTTCAAAAGCTGAAAAGCTACAAGGTAAAAGCCAGATATAAAGATCCTAACCCCCCTTCATTAAAATACACCTCTATTCCCTTCCCTGAAAAACTGCCTGACTGCAGGAATTCAAAGAACTGTCCTAGCAAGAAAGAAGTCCCTGCCCTGCAGGCACCCTGTGGCGGAAGCCACGTCTCTGGAGTGACCAGGGCGGTCCGGCCACACCTTCCTATGCCCTGAGCGCCCCTCGGAAGGTGCTTCCAGGCTCTGCCTGCGACCAGCAGGCTTCCTTCCACAGCTGTAAAACAGAATCATATAGAGGATGATCTTTTTTTTTTTTTTTTGAACTCCGGCCTGAGAACGGAAGTCAAGTTCAGATTCTCTTCCTTCCTCGAGCGAGCAGGAGAATCGAAGAGCGCGCGCGCGCACAAGCACAAGCACGCACACGCCCCGGAGCAGGAAGGTCTCGGGGCCTCCTCACCTGTGGGACCGCCGCCGCCCGCCGGACCTCACTCGGGAGGAAGGACGGGGGGACCGGGCCGCGGGGCAGACGGGGCGGGTGTCGGAGCTGCCGACCGGGTCATCTCCGCAACTTGGGCAGCTCTCCCCCTCCCTGCCCCCCTGCCCCCACGGCCCGGGGCGCACGCACTCGGCCCGCGCAGCACCCGCAGGGCCCGAGGGGCGCCGCCCGGGGTCCCAGGCGCTCTGCACCCCGCGGCGCGCACCCCGGGCGCCGCGCAGACCCCGGGCAGGGGCAGCCGCCGCGGGGCGGAGAGGCGGGGTGAGCACTTCCTGACTCTCGCATTGTCCGCGCCCCGCCCGCGCCCGCCCGCCCGCGCCCCGCGCCCCGCGCCCCGCCGTCCCCGTCGGGGAGGAAGTTGGCGCTCGCCCCGCCAGCCCCGTCTTACCGTTCCTGGCGTCGCCCGCCGCTGCAGCCCCCGCGGCGGCCGCGGCGTTGGCGGCGCCAGTCCCCGCGCCTCCGGCGCCCGCCGCGCCCCCGGTGCCCGGCGCGCCCGCCGCCGCCGCCCCGCAGCCGGCCGCCGCCGCCGCCAGGCCCCCCCCGGCCGCCGCGCCCGCCGCGCCCGCCGCTGCCAGGGCCCCGGCTCCATTTTCCTGCTCGTCGCCGCTGCTGTTGGCGCGCTTGTTTTTGCGGCCGCCTTTGCTGTTTTTGGGGTTGGGCATCTCGCGAGCGACCAGGTGCCCGGCGTCAGGGAAGGCGGCTCCCCGCCGCACGGCCGCTCCCGGCCCCCGCGGAGCCGGCGCCGGGGGGCAGAGAATGGAGGGCGCGGGCCGGCGGCTCCTCGGAAGCCCGTCTAGCCGCGCGGCCCGCGCCGCGCCATCCCGGCCGCCGCGCCCTCCCCGGCTTCCTGGAGCCGGCGCGCGGCCACCAGAGGCTCGCAGCCGCGCGAGCGCCGCGGGCTCGGGACGCGAGCTAGGAGCTCCCGAGCCGGAGGGAAAAGGCGGGTCTCCGGCTTGTTTTGATTCGGCTCCGCTGACACGCTCTGGCCCCGCCCCCGCCCGTGACGACACTGGGGATTCGGCCTGGCCGCGCCCACCAGGTGACCTCACGGCGGAGCGGACCGGCCGCGTGACGTCACGCCCGCGCTGAGCCGGCCGCTTTCGAGTGACGTCATCCCGACGCCCTCACCCGGGGTCCGCGGGGCTCCCGGGCCTCGGCGAAGCGGGCTTCGTCCAGTGGCGCCTAAGCCAATCCGGTGGCATCTCAAGTAGTTATTGGGTGGCCTCCTGACCTCCGTGTAATTGAGGCTTAGAACAATATGATCCGGAAAAACAGGCGGCTGACTGGAACAAGAAGTGAAAACAAAGGATTTCGGATTCATAATCCATCAAAACACTTTACCCTGCAAGAACAACCTTAGGCTCAGTGACTACAGAAATAAGATTGAGTTCCCAGACAAGGGGAATGCACAGCAGGGTCATGAATGCGAAGCCGGCACAGCACTGGGGTGAAAGGACCCACCAGCCAGGGCTAACACTAAACGTTGCCTGTGACCAAGAAGCAGGCCTTGCCTGGTGGGGGGGGTGGGGGGGTGGGGAACGGGGACCCACAGCCGCCACGGATAGGGCTGAAGTGTCCTGAAGGAGAGATGGCTGCGTTGCGAGCAGCCTAAGGTTAGAACATGACACCTGTGAAGACAGGTGGTGGCGTGAGGGCAGGAGACAGCCCCTGGGGAGGGTTTTCCATGGGCTCCCGTTACTGCAACTTTATTCTGCCTTTTCACAGACCAGCTTCTTCCCAAACCTCAGGTCCCAGATCAAACACACCCCTCCTTCAGAATGTTGTCACAGAAACACCTTCCCGGAGGAGCTATCACAAGTATCACTGTTTATTTTTCTCATCCATCTCTCATTAAGTTGTCAATGTACATGTTTACTTATTCCTATCTGTCTCCTTCTCACTCACATGAAAGCTCCAGAGGTAATAGATTTTATCAGTCGTGGGCACCTCAGGGAACAACAGCTAGCTTATATTTACTGAGTATATAAATGAGATTCTTTTTCCCATGAACTATGGAGGAAAACTATTTTAGCTGACAATTTATAGTTTTCCCCTCCTATAGTGCAATCTTCTTTAATTAACCCAGCTCTTCAGTAAAGGCTCAGGGGCTCTGTGGTAAAGCATAGAGAGACAGGCAGGGAAGTCCAGGGAAGAGAACCCTCCCCATGCTCAACTTCTGGAGGGGTTCTGATTGGGAGCAGAGTCCACAGCAGAGCTCAGAGCTACTGGGAGGAGCACTGGATACCCAGAAGCAATTGCCAGTTGGACTTGCCCGCAGGAAAATGATGAACCTTTTAATTCCCTAGTATACATTGATGGTTACATTAGATATTTTGTGCCTATATTATCACATCTATTTTTCCCCCACTCTGACTTCCTCTAAGCACTTAGAGGAGCAGGGAGTGAGTCTGTCTTTCTACCTAACTCTGCAAAGTCTAGCAGAAAGCCTGATCCACAGTAAAGGGGTCAATAAAAATCTGTTGAATGGAGAATGTCTAATGCACTTTTCTTCTGGCTACATCTTTCTGAACCTTGAAGTCTCAACTAAATCATCAATTCTCTAGGATATCTCCCAACGACAGCCCAACGTTAGATTTGCCGCCAGGTTCTCCCTATAACTTCCCGACCAACACAGCTTGCACACAAGGTATTGAAAATGCCTGTTTACTTGTCTTTTGTCTGGGCCCCTACTGGACTGCCAGCCCTGTGATGGCAGAAGCTGTGTCTGTCTTCGTCATCCTTGATGTCTAGCACGGTGCGTGGTACACAGTAAGTATTTAATAAATGCATGACCAGTGCATGAATAAATGAATGGACAAATGCTTTGAAGGTATTTGCAGGAGGATTTGGTCACCACCTGGGCCCGTGAAGTCAAAATATTCTGAAAACTGGAGGGAATTTTGCCAGTGGTTGATTAAGTGAAAACTTCAGGTAGAGAATGGAGGAGCTGAAGATAATGAGTTAATGTGACCCATTCAGACTTACCTTAATTTTGTTACTGGGATCCTTCACTAGAGGCGGCTGAGAGATCGCACAATATTTTGGTGACCTTGGCTTTGACCTTTCTCTTTCTTTCTTTCTTTCTTTCTTTCTTTCTTTCTTTCTTTCTTTCTTTCTTTCTTTCTTTTTTGAATGGTGAAAATAAAGTCTTGTGTTAGGATACAAGAAAATTGAGATAACTGTTTTCTTGAATAAGCACAGTGCTGTCATGCCATATTGGATCAGAGTATGTATGTACCCTGCAGACAGATATTCACACCAGCTGCCTCCCACCTCTACATAACTGAGACTGAAGAATTGGAAGCTTTCCCACAAAAATATCATAATTGGCTCAAAGCACACAGTCATCCAGCCGGTTGCTGTTCTTGTTCATTGTGTAAGCCACCTCCTTCTCATTCAAAATAAAACAATCAAAAGGAGGAAAGAGAAGCTGGGCCACTGCTTCCATGCTTAACCTTGCTCATCTATTTTTAGCCTTAAGCAAATTGGATGCAGAGGCAATGGTTAAAATTTTATTTCTGAAGAAAAGTACTAAAATCAAGATATTAGAAACAAAATTTAGATAAGGTTAAGAATCTCCATTTCCTACTTCCATACAACATGTGGAATTTCCCTGGAATGCTAACTCTTTTTTCTTTCCCTTTTCACACATCTGACAGAGAGAGAAAGGGAGAAAGAAAACTTGTCTAAAGTACAAAAGGTGGATGGTAACACAAAGCCACCCCCCTCAGATGCTTCCAGAAGGAAATATGAAGAGCTCTAGGAAACCATGGAAGCCACTATGCTCTGTACGTCCACATTTGGCTTCTCTTTCTTTAATTTCCCTGATCAACCCATGCGCTCTGAAATAAATTTCAGAAAAAGTATTTCGGTACTCAAGGTTTCCTTCCCCCAAACTTCATCATGCACTCCCTATCAGGTCTTTGCCAAACTGGGCAGCAAACACAACAACAATCCAGATCATCATAGGTAAACAATTTATACCCTTGAAAAGGGACAACCTAATCTTCAAGGCTGATCAGAATAAGTGGTCATTGGTTGAATGTTCTTGTTCTGTTTGTGTTTTTGCTTGACATTTGTACCTGGTCTTCTAAACTCCGGGGGTCAACTAAGTCCTTTGAGCTAGAAATAGCTTGATCTGCTGAAGTCACTTCAAGTAAATATAACTTGAGCAATGCCTATTATCTCTATACACCAGTTTCTTCTTCTAGAAATAGCGTCTCCTATGCCCAGAGGTTTACTTTGAGGAATAGTAATAATTGTGATTATAAAGAATTCTGACAAAAGGAAATAGTAATGCAAATAATGATATGAATTTTTAAATGCCATAGGTCTGCTGTCCTATTAAACTATTCCCAATTATCGTTATTAATATTTTTCTCAAATATGTATCCTCAAAATCTGTTTTCAGGCCCTTAGTTTGACTTTTATATTGTTTCCGTAATCTACAAAAGCAATCATATAAAAGATCAGAATTCTGTTCTCAGCGACCCCTGAACCTACTGCTTACTCTAATCTCTGTGCCTTCTTTGCTCATATTGTTGTCTCAACTCAGCATCGACGCTGTCATGGACCCCAATAATCTAAATAGGACACTCCTTTCAAAAGATATATAAATTATCTTTTCCAGGACAGATATCTCTGGGTTCATATTATTCAATATTCTTTTACTTTATACCTCTGTGTGCTCACCACCTGGCTATTCCAATGTTTTCCAAACTATGGATCATATTCTCTTAGCAGATTGTGAGATCAGTTCAAAGGGTTTCCACCAGCATTTTTTTGAAAACTGACACAGAGGAGAAAACATCAGAATTCATTCCGTATAGAAATTAAGTATTTTTTGTAAAAATATATTATTTTTGTAAAATTTGGTTTACACACACACATATATATGTATATATATGAAAATTGAGATAACTATTTTCTTGAATAAGCACATTGCTGTCATGCCACATTTGGCTTCTCTTTCTTTAATTTCCCTGATCAACCCATGCGCTCTGAAATAAATTTCAGAGATTAGAATATGTATGTATGTACCCTGCAGACAAATATTCACACCAGCTGCCTCTCACCTCTACATAACTGAGACTGAAGAATTGAAAGCTTTATATATATATCTGTATTAAGCTTTCTATATAAAGCTGTGTGTGTGTGTGTGTGTGTGTGTGTGTGTATATATATATATATATATATATATATATATATATATATATATTCTCATTGTGGTCGCAAGCCAAAAATATCTGGAAGCTACTTGCCATACCATACCATGAAATACTTGATTGATATGGGGCTGTCTTTCCATGGGCTTCTCACTTCAGGGTGAGCATTTTCTCTCTCCAAATATGTATTAAATTCTGCAAAGACAAGCATCATATCTTTTATCTTTTTTTTTAAGATTTTATTTATATATTAATGAGAGACACAGAGAAAGAGAGGCAGAGACATAGGCAGAGAAAGAAACAGGCTCCATGCAGGGAGCCCGATGCAGGACTCAATCCCAGGACCCCAGGATCACACCCTGAGCTGAAGGCAAACGCTCAACTGCTGAGCCACCCAGGTATCTCATATTTTTTATCTTTTATATTTCTTCCAATGAAGGTGCCATCAAGAAGTTTTGCTTGCATGCTCCGTACATACTCACACATTGAGTTTTGGTGTAAAAATATACCAAACTCAAAAACCTGAAATTCTATTGGGAAAGGGGAAGGGTGCACAACAAAACAACAAAGGAAACAAGAATCAACTAATAACAAAGAAAACAAAAAAGATGGGTAAGTCGTGTTTTGTTTTGGAACTTTTTATTTTGGAGGGGGGTAGTCCCCTCAGGTCCCCAGAAGACAGAAAGGTTAATGGAGGCTAAATTGTCAAAGAAGCCTTCGTGGGGAAGCCATGAAGATCAGTCTTTTAAAAGGACATGAAAGTGGGACACCTGGGTGGTTCAGTGGTTGAGCGTCTGCCTTTGGCTCAGGGCATGATATCGGAGTCCCGCATCACATCAGAGTCCAGCATGGAGAAGCCTGCTTCTTCCTCTGCCTATGTCTCTGCCTCTGCCTGTCTCTCGTGAATAAATAGATAAAATCTTTTAAAAAATAAAAAAATAAAAAGGCATGAAAGCCAAGGCACCTGATTGGTTCAGTTGGAAGAGCATGTGACTCTTGATCTCAGGGGTTGTGAGTTTGAGCCTCATGTTGGGGTATAGAGATTACTAAAAATTAAATAAATAAACATTAAAAATAAATTAATTAATGATAAAAGGACATGAAAGCAAGAATGAGTATAGAGCCTACAGGGGTACGAGAGGAAGCCTTAGCAACTCTGGAGTTTGTTGGGTAGCATTGGAAAACAGATCATGATGCGCACAATACAGCAATGGACACAGCTGATTATCGTCTAGACCTTGATAACTGGTACAGAAGCTACAACTCCCCCTCCTTTTTTCCCTCTCTTGCTTTCTTTTTTCTGATAGTACTTAATTACTATAGCACATATTTTTAATTCTTATTACTATACGGTATATTTTATTTTTATGTTTATTTGTTTTATTACTGTCTGTCTTTCCCCACTAGAATGGAAGTTTCTTTTTTTAAAAATTTTTATTTATTTATGATAGTCACACAGAGAGAGAGAGAGAGAGAGAGAGGCAGAGACATAGGCAGAGGGAGAAGCAGGCTCCATGCACCGGGAGCCCGACGTGGGATTCGATCCCAGGTCTCCAGGATCGCGCCCTGGGCCAAAGGCAGGCGCCAAACCGCTGCGCCACCCAAGGATCCCCTAGAATGGAAGTTTCAAGAGTGAGAGGATTTCTCCATTGAATCATCCGTGCAGGGGCCCCTGGCTGGTTCAGCTGGTGGAGCATGAGACTCTTGATCTCATGGTTGTGAGTTCAAGCCTTGCATTGGGTGTGGGGATTACTTAAAAATAAAACCTTAAAAAAAAAAGAATTTTTAATGCTTAAATCAGCACCTAGAATATAATAAGTATTTAATACATAGCTATGGAATTAAAGAACACATAGAAAAACACCTAAAAGAAATAATCCAAACCTCAAAAAAATAAAAGGGTAGGAGCCTTCTAAAGCCACATTACTATGCTCTTGGTAGACATAACATCCTTCCCCAGTTGCTAAAGTATTTAAACCAAAATGGGTGTCTTTGTTTAAGGCTAGCTTTTACAGCAAGCTGTAAATAATGATGTCATAACGATATCTTCTTCAGCAATCACATTGGCCAGGCAGCAATCAATTTCTACACCTTGCATTTCTGATATCTCCTCTGGAAGTAGCACTGGAAATTCAGATTTATATCCTTAGATTTCATCTTCAGGGTCCTCTATGTTTTTTCCCAATTAAATCAGTATTTTTCTATGCTGCTATTCTAAAGCACAATTCAACCACAGTGCTTTTAGTCTTTCTTTTGGCTGTCTGCAAGTTTTGACTTGGATAATACAATACTGGCCCATTCTAAGGACCTCTTTTAATTCTGCACTAATTATCTATTGCCACCTAATGAAGTACCCTACAATTTAGCAACTCAGAACAACACATATGTATTATTCACAATTTCTGTATATCAGGAATCTAGGCATAGCTTAGCTAGGTCCTCAGGCTCAGGATCTCTCATAAGACTGCAGTCATGTCAAAACTCAACTCGGGGAGAATCCATTTCCAGACTCACTCCTGAGGTTGTTGGCAGGATTCAATTCCTCAGGGTAGCTGCTTGGAGGCCTCCCTCGGTTCCTTATCATATGAGCCTCTGTGTACAGAAGCAGGCTTCATCCAAGTGAGCAAGTGAGAGAGTATGAGAAGGATAAACAAGATAGAAGCCAGTCTTTTTGTAACCTAATATCAGAAGCAAGAAGCAAGTCACCAGGTTCAGCCCATGCTCTAAGAGAGTGGATTTTTCAAGGGCATAAATACTAAGGACAGGGATCATTAAAAACAATCTTAGAAGCTGCCTACCACAAGTAGGTTAATATATTGCTTGCAATCCAAATTCTAATTCCTAAAGGCTTCAAATTTAATTTATAGGACAAGGGTGGACTGTGATAATCATTTCATAATATATACATATGTCAAAACATTGGTCTTTGGACATTGTAAAGATATACAATTTTTGTTTGCTGATAAGACAAGAAAGGAAGCACCTGGGTGGCTCAGTTGGTTACGTGTATGCCTTTGGTTAAGGGTCTGCCTTCAGCTTTGGTCATGATCCGAGGGTCCTGGGATGGAGTCCTGCCTCAGGCTCCCTGTTCAGTGGAAAGCCTGCTTCTCTCTCTACCCCATGCTCATGCTCTGTCTCACTATCTCTCTCTCTCTCTCAAATAAATAATAAAATCTTAAAAAAAAAGAAAGAAAGAAAGAAAGAAGAAAGAAAGAAAGAAAGAAAGAAAGAAAGAAAGAAAGAAAGAAAGAAAGAAAAAGACAAGAGATAAAAGGCATTATTAACTTATTTTGGTTCTTGCTTTCTAAATTACCATTTCAAGTAATTAATCTTTGATGATCTTGGTTGAGTCAATTTCATGAATCTAAAATAATTTTTGCAAAATAATCTTTATTTTAACTATTTCAGTCTTCTGTATTCAAAACATTATCGATGTATGGAATGAAACCAACAGTATAGTACATTACATGACAGAGGGCCTGCTTCAAGGACATCTATTTTTTTAAGTTCTAAGGCTACAGTCTGCCTGTATGTTGAGTTAATTTTGATCAAGCTTGAATAGAATTCTTTCAGGATTCCTCCTCCTCCTTTATTTCCACTTAGAACAAGTTCTACCAAGAGTGCCCTGAAGAATACCAATTATGTGAGACAATGCCTCTATTTCTGTGGTTAAATAAGTCTAGGAAACACTGTATATTTTATTAGTCATAATATACATGACTATAGTAAAGACCCTAAAAACCCCAGCAATACAGAAACCAGTCTACTGTCAACTTAGAATTTCCCGAGTTTATACAACCTATAGATCCTTTTACATGCAATGCCCATTAACAGTCTGTGAAACTAAAGTTCTGCTAAATACTTTTTTTTTTTTGAGAAATAGTGCCTTAGAGCAAAAAGTACTTACTTCTATCTTTAGCATTCAGGTGAGTTGATGCACTAGCGAAAATTCAAGTTGAAAAGATAGACACTAAATCCTTCTTGTAAACAAACAGTTCTTTAGAAAATATCTTGGGAAATATATTTAAAACTCTACAATCTCCAACACTTATAATAATATAAATGCATTAAATATTAATGTAAAATAGTTGAACATTCACAATACTGCTTCCATTTTCAGAAACATCAATATTATCATTGTTCCATCAAGGAACAAAAATTTATGTCAACAACCTAGTAAGGACTACTTTTTTTTTTTAATGGAAAGACATAATTATCAATATTATAACCAGAGATGCAACTTTCAACTTTTGTTCAGAATTTTTGATGTAACAAATACTATCGAATCTAGAAATACATGCTTTGTACTCTTTAAATATGATGCAGTTCTTTTCTTTACCATCATGTGGTTTTTATCTTTGTGCTAGTAATAAGGGCTGTTATGTCTGTTTTTGGAGTTAATTTTGATTGATGTTCAATAGAATTCTCTCTCAAAATTTCCCTTCTTTCTGCAGAATATTCATACTGAATCCTTGAATGCAAATATAGTACTGCACAGATTAAAGATGGCCACAAGTTGGTTACTCCTCTCTCCAACACGTGGAGTCTATTTTCTCTCCCCTTGAATCTGCTCTGGACGTTTGAATTGCTTTGATCAACTAGAAATACAGGAAGTCATGTTGCTTTCGTTCCCATTCTTTTAGCTTTTACTCTTATTCTCTTAAAGCCAGCCATCATGCTGTTACAGGACCTTGAACTAGGCTGTGGGATGATGACAGGCCATACAGAGGAAGTGACAAAGATTCTCTCCTTGACCCAAACTTGTGTCAGGCTCCTCTGGGTCCTCTTTTTGAAGAGATCCTAACCCTGGGCTTTGTCCTTGGTCTGCTCATTCCAGTGTTAGCAAAAATCTGCTAAGCCAGTCTATTGAAAATACCCTACTCTTGCTACCTGATCACCTTCAATATCTTATCACCCTGGCCCACCTTCAGCAAGAATTCTGTCAAGTCAGTTAGCCAGGGTCTCCCTAATCCTGATGTTTCCTCTTGGTGATTTTCCATGTACTGACCCCCCAACTCTGTTCCTTCGCTTTAAATTCCCATTTTTCCTTGTTGTATTCAAAGTTAAGCCTAATTTCCCTCCCTTACTACAAACTCCATTGTAGTGGTCCCCCTGGACAAGTCCACCTTATAATCTGTAACAAGTATTGTGAATAAATATCTTGTTAACAAAGGATCCTAGACACCTGGCAGATGAGAAGTACCAAGATAAAATTGTCAGGAGGCAAAAATTAAGTCAGAGCATTTATTTGGGATCAAAGAATTATGATTCCTGGTCCACAGACTTGGGTAGCAAATCAGAAAGTGTCCCAGTCAGGAGCAAAAGTCAGGAGTTTTTATTTTATTTTATTTTATTTTTAATTTTTATTTATTTATGATAGTCACACAGGGAGAGAGAGAGGCAGAGACACAGGCAAAGGGAGAAGCAGGCTCCATGCACCGGGAGCCCGACGTGGGATTCGATCCCGGGTCTCCAGGATCGCGCCCTGGGCCAAAGGCAGGCGCCAGACCGCTGCGCCACCCAGGGATCCCAAGTCAGGAGTTTTTAAAGCAAAAAAAGGAATGCTTGTATACATCATTTACAAAGAATTTTTGATTGGTGTTGGCAGCAGAAAGCTAATCTTGACTGAATATAATTGGTTACTAAGGCTATCACTAAGCAAAATCTCTTACTGTAGCAAGTTGCAGGTGTTCTGACTGAGTCCTTGGAATATTTGTGGTTTGGCCCAGTGCAAAAGTTCATGCTTCCACCAGTGAGGACATGCATAAGGCCTATGCCTTTAACAGCTTCCTAATTCCACTTTAAAACCCCTTGACATAAGGGATCTCATTGAATTTTACCGTTCCCGGGAGCCATCTTTGATATTTCAGCCTCAGCCAACCCCCTACCTAACTCAGTGGTTCCCAGCCTAGGCTATTTTGCCCCCAGGGACATTTTTGGTTGTCACTATTAGCATCTAATAGGTAGAAGCCAAAGATGTGGCTAAAATCCTACAATGCACAGGATAGCCTCCACAACAAATAATTATCTAGCCCCAAATGTAATGAGAAGATTAAGAAATCCTATTCTAGCTGAATGCAGCCAGTATGAGTCACCATAGCTTCACCATGTGGAGCAGATTGCCCAGATGAGCCCAGTCAATCCACAGAATTGTGAGAAATAATACATAGTTGCTGTTTTAAGCAACTATTGGGGTAGTTTCAACCGTGCTATTGTTAAACCACCAAGGGGAGAGGGAGGAGGGAGCCTGTGGTCTGAATACTCCTACCATGGCCAATTTTAGGCTACCAAAATGAGCCACTGACCTCAAGGCTGGAAAGAGGTGTGCATAGTCAGCTCTGTGAACCAGGGGGACTTGTTCACGCTGCAATAGAAAACTGAAGCAACATCCTGTGTACAATGTTTTTTTTCCTGTCTGCATTTCAGGCATGGGCATTTCCTGTGTTCGGTTGACCACCTAGTTAGGGCTCTCTACTGTATACTAAGGTCACATTTCTATTGGAAGCTTCTCCTTTAAATGCTGACACATTGATTCTGCAGTCCTTCTGGCTTGCACCAATTTTTGCACCATGAAAATTATCAAACTGTGTTTAGCCAAGAGGCTGCCATAGAGCATCACAGCATGGACTCTACTCCGAAGTAGTCCCACAACACTCAAATTTGTGGTGACTGAGGTGAATGGTCCAATGTGGAATAAAACATTGCCCTCACTAAACTGTGGGTTTTCTTTGTGAAATGAAACATCCGAACAATAGGTGAAAGAGCTAGGTAAAGGAAACCAAGCATAGCAAGAGGACCACCCATGCCAGGTTTAGGCCCACACTAGAGCATATTTTTATTCAGAAAAAAATCTTTTTCTTCCAGATAGAGACAATTTTTCTTGCATGTAAGACCAAAGCATTATTTGTTATTTCCTAGAGCAGCCATTTCTTAGGTTTTTAGGGTGGGCACTGGATTTAGGTTCTATTAAAAGTTATTATACTTTTGTGATTGGGAGACTATTCATGCAGCCAAACTTATTGGTTTCACTCTTGGCTTACTAGTTATATGACCTTGAGCAACATATCTGTGAAATAGGATAATAATGTTATCTATTTCAGAGTTAAGATAGACAATGTGTAGTGCCCAGCACATAGCAAGCTCTCAATAAATCGTAGCTAATATTATATGAGCAGGAGCATTTAAAGTTTGTATTCACGGTTGCTGTTTACTTTCCTCCTTCTAACTATAAATGCTATTTAATGTTCCACATTTTAACTGTAAACAAGATGTTTTTGTAGACGCTGTGCTGGTTCTAGGTCAAGGATAAAATGCTTTCAGCACACAACTTTTGTCTCATCCAAGAACAAACCACACCCTACTTCCTGTTGCATGCAAATATGGGTACCTTAAAGGGGCAGTCAAAACCAGAGACCCAGGCAGGATGCTAAGATTGCCACAGAGCGCACTCTGGCGAGCACAGCTGGAAGCCAGGATGAGATTTCATGCTTTGCCCAAGAATTGGATGATTTGTATGGACAGAAGCTATTGTAAGTTACTAAATTTAAAAATGAGGGGCGCCTGGGTAGCTCAGTTGCTTAAGTGGCTGCCTTCGGCCATCAGGTCATGATCTCAGGGTCCCAGGATGGATGGAGTCCCTGCCCCAGGGTTTCCTGCTCAGAGGGAGTGGGCTTCAACCTCTGCCCCTTCCCATCGCCCCATATGCTCTCTCTCGAATAAATAAAATCTTTTAAAAAATGATATGGTAAAAACAATATTTTTGGAAGAACAGTCTAACTGTAATATTCAGAATTGATTTGATAGAAAAAGTAGTGACAGGAGCACCTGGGTGGCTCTGTAAATTAAGCGGCTGCCTTCAGCTCAGGTCAGGATCCTAGTCCTTGGATTGAGCCTAGCATCCAGCTACCTGCTCAGCAGGGAGCCTCCTTCTCCCTCTCCTGCTTCCCCTGCTTGTGCTCTCTCACTCTCAAATGAATAAATAAAATCTTTTTTAAAAAATACCTTTAAAAAAGAGAAAGAAAGAAAAAGTAGTGACAGGGAAGCCAGCTGAAAATCTATTGTATCATTACTGGAATAAGATCTTGGAAGTTTGGGATTAGACAGTTTAACATGAGAACCAAGAAGAAAGAATGTACATGGCAGACATTTTGAAGGAGCATCCATAGGACATGAAGACAAAAATCTTTGATTTTAAAGAAAGTCAACCTTATCATTACTTTGTTCCATTTAGATGGATACCATGAATTTCAATTCACAAATAAGTTGTGAGCATCTTCTATTCTAAGGAAGCCCATAAAGGTAAAAGAGAACCCAATACTTTATTATTTTGGTTTGTTTGCTTTTAAAAAAACAAAATTAATTTACTATTCATTAAGACTTGAAAGTTCTAGGTAAAATTGAGCATTTTGCCATTAAAGACATTATCCAGTGATCTAGATGTCTTTTTTTTTTTTAAGATTTATTTACATATTCATGAGAAACACAGAGAAGTAGGCTCCCTGCAGGGAGCCCTATGTGAGACTCATCTGGAACCCTGGGATCATGACCTAAGCGAAAGGCAGACCCTCAACCACTGAGCTACCCAGGTGCTCCTAGATGTCTTTTATACCAACTCTGGATTAGGCTAAAAATTCTGAATTCATTGGTTTCCTAAGCCATTTTTAGGTTCCAATCTGAGATAAAAGAAGAGCCAGACATTTCCTGCCAAGCATTCTAGATGACTCTGTTTCCCCAACTAATATCCTGAGACGTAAACTTAACTCAACATAAGGAACATTTTCCACCTTTTCCTCTGTAGGTGACAGTTTGATTCATAGTTCTTTACCTTTGTTTTACCATGAAAAAGAAAACCGTCATTGCTCAAATTACCAGAAGATTCTTTTCTATTTTATAATGGCAACTTCATTTGGTTTATTTTCAAAAATATTTACTGAGCATATAATGAAGTACTGTGCCAGATCCAAATGCAAAGTGATGGAAAAAGGATCACAGTCCACTCTTAAGGAGCTCACAGCCTAGTGAGAGAAAGATGCAGATATGTCTGTATTCTCATGCTTTTCTTCAAAAGGACTTAGAGAACAAAGCGATGTGCAACACAAGAAAATATAGTCTATTAGAAACAAGTGAGATAGATGAGTCGAAGGGAACTCAATGATGGGATCATACAATAGAGGTAGGCTAATGCACAAAATAAATACAATGAAGGCCTACATGTATTTGCTAAGGATCACTAGGAATTTGATTCCAAGGT